>NW_027174561.1:1800000-2100000 GCF_000390325.3 Nicotiana tomentosiformis
TTTAGTTTGCAGAACATGCAAGCCTAGCTGCCAGAGCTGTTGTAGAACTTTCAAGGCAATATTGTGTTGATGATGGTGGTTCATGCCACTTGGTTTTCAAGGATGAAAGGTTGGAACATGGGCAATCATTTCCTGAAGATGGTAATGGTAATATTTCTTTTGGCAGGCATAAGTGGAATATGAAATTTAAGGATGCTACCTCTGTTACTCAAGAAGCGGTTGAGTTTGCAGAACATGCAAGCCTAGCTGCGAGAGCTGTTGTAGAACTTTCAAGGCAATATTGTGTTGATGATGGTGGTTCATGCCACTTTGTTTTCAAGGATGAAAGGTTGGAACATGGGCAATCATTTCCTAGAGATGGTAATGGTAAATTTTGTATTGGCAGGCATAATTGGTATATGAAATTTAAGGATGCTACCTCTGCTGCTCAAGCAGCGGTTGAGTTTGCAGAACATGCAAGCCTAGCTGCCAGAGCTGTTGTAGAACTTTCAAGGCAATATTGTGTTGATGATGGTGGTTCATGCCACTTTGTTTTCAAGGATGAAAGGTTGGAACATGGGCAATCATTTCTTGGAGATGGTAATGGTAATTTTTCTATTGGCAGGCATAATTGGTATATGAAATTTAAGGATGCTACCTCTGCTGCTCAAGTAGCGGTTGAGTTTGCAGAACATGCAAGCCTAGCTGCCAGAGTTGTAGTAGAACTTTCTAGGCAATATTGTGTTGATGATGGTTGTTCATGCCACTTAGTTTTCAAGGATGAAAGGTTGGAACATGGGCAATCATTTCCTGGAGATGGTAATGGTAATTTATCTATTGGCAGGCATAATTGGAATATGAAATTTAAGGATGCTACCTCTGCTGCTCAAGCAGCGGTTGAGTTTGCAGAACATGCAAGCCTAGCTGCCAGAGCTGTTGTAGAAATTTCAAGGCAATATTGTGTTGATGATGGTGGTTCATGCCACTTGGTTTTCAAGGATGAAAGGTTGGAACATGGGCAATTATTTCCTGAAGATGGTAATGGTAATATTTCTTTTGGCAGGCATAAGTGGAATATGAAATTTAAGGATGCTACCTCTGTTACTCAAGAAGCGGTTGAGTTTGCAGAACATGCAAGCCTAGCTGCGAGAGCTGTTGTAGAACTTTCAAGGCAATATTGTGTTGATGATGGTGGTTCATGCCACTTTGTTTTCAAGGATGAAAGGTTGGAACATGGGCAATCATTTCCTAGAGATGGTAATGGTAATTTTTGTATTGGCAGGCATAATTGGTATATGAAATTTAAGGATGCTACCTCTGCTGCTCAAGCAGCGGTTGAGTTTGCAGAACATGCAAGCCTAGCTGCCAGAGCTGTTGTAGAACTTTCAAGGCAATATTGTGTTGATGATGGTGGTTCATGCCAATTTGTTTTCAAGGATGAAAGGTTGGAACATGGGCAATCATTTCCTAGAGATGGTAATGGTAATATTTCTATTGGCAGGCAGAATTGAAACATGAAATTTAAGGATGCTACCTCTGCTGCTCAAGTAGCGACTGAGTGTGCAGAACATGCAAGCCTAGCTGCCAGAGCTGTTGTAGAACTTTCAAGGCAATATTGTGTTGATGATGGTTGTTCATGCCACTTAGTTTTCAATGATGAAAGGTTGGAACATGGGAAATCATTTCCTGGAGATGGTAATGGTAATTTTTCTATTGGCAGGCATAATTGTAATATGAAATTTAAGGATGCTACCTTTGCTGCTCAAGCAGCGGTTGAGTTTGCAGAACATGCAAGCCTAGCTGCCAGAGCTGTTTTAGGATTTTCAAGGCAATATTGTGTTGATGATGGTGGTTCATGCCACTTGGTTTTCAAAGATGAAAGGTTGGAACATGGGCAATCATTTCCTTGAGATGGTACTTGAAAATTTTCTATTGGCAGGCAGTATTGGAACATGAAATTTAAGCATGCTATCTCTACTGCTCAAGCAACGACTAAGTTTGCAGAACATGCAAGCGTAGCTGCCAAAGCTGTTGTAGAACTTTCAAGGCAATATTATGTTGATGATGGTGGTTCTTGACCCTTGGGTTTCAAGGATGAGAGGTTGGAACAAGGGCAATCATTTCCTGGAGATGGTAATGGTAATTTTTCTATTGGCAGGCAGAATTGGAACATGAAATTTAAGGATGCTACCTCTGCTGCTCAAGTAGCGGCAGAGTGTACAGAACATGCAAGCCTAGCTGCCAGAGCTGTTGTAGAACTTTCAAGTTAATATTGTGTTGATGATGGTGGTTCATGCCACTTGGGATTCAAGGATGAAAGGTTGGAACAAGGGCAATCGTTTCCTGGAGATGGTAATGGTAATTTTTCTATTGGCAAACAGAATTAGAACATGAAATTTAAGGATTCTACCTCTACTGCTCAAGTAGCGAGTGAGTTTGTAAAACATGCAAGGCTAGCTGCCAGAGCTGTTCTAGAACTATCAAGGCAATATTGTGTTGATGATGGTGGTTCATGCCACTTAGTTTTAAAGGATGAAAGGTTGGAACATGGGCAATCATTTCCTAGAGATGGTAATGGTAATTTTTCTATTGGCAGGCATAATTGGAATATGAAATTTAAGGATGCTACCTCTGCTGCTCAAGTAGCGGTTGAGTTTGCAGAACATGCAAGCCTAGCTGCCAGAGCTGTTGTAGAACTTTCAAGGCAATATTGTGTTGATGATGGTGGTTCATGCCACTTGGTTTTCAAGGATGAAAGGTTGGAACATGGGCAATCATTTCCTGGACATGGTAATGGTAATATTTCTATTGGCAGGCATAATTGGAATATGAAATTTAAGGATGCTACCTCTGTTACTCAAGCAGCGGTTGAGTTTGCAGAACATGCAAGCCTAGCTGCGAGAGCTATTGTAGAACTTTCAAGGCAATATTGTGTTGATGATGGTGGTTCATGCCACTTTGTTTTCAAGGATGAAAGGTTGGAACAAGGGCAATCATTT
Source organism: Nicotiana tomentosiformis (assembly GCF_000390325.3). NCBI lineage: Eukaryota > Viridiplantae > Streptophyta > Magnoliopsida > Solanales > Solanaceae > Nicotiana > Nicotiana tomentosiformis. The sequence continues at coordinate 1,802,979 of NW_027174561.1, forward strand.
CCTGGAGATGGTAATGGTAATTTTTCTATTGGCAGGCATAATTGGTATATGAAATTTAAGGATTCTATCTCTGTTGCTCAAGCAGCGGTTGAGTTTGCAGAACATGCAAGCCTAGCTGCCAGAGCTGTGGTAGAACTTTCAAGGCAATATTGTGTTGATGATGGTGGTTCATGCCACTTTTTTTTCAAGGATGAAAGGTTGGAACATGGGCAATCATTTCCTAGAGATGGTAATGGTAATTTTTCTATTGGCAGGCATAATTGGTATATGAAATTTAAGGATGCTACCTCTGCTGCTCAAGTAGCGGTTGAGTTTGCAGAACATGCAAGCCTAGCTGCCAGAGCTGTAGTAGAACTTTCAAGGCAATATTGTGTTGATGATGGTTGTTCATGCCACTTAGTTTTCAAGGATGAAAGGTTGGAACATGGGCAATCATTTCCTGGAGATGGTAATGGTAATTTTTCTATTGGCAGGCATAATTGGAATATGAAATTTAAGGATGCTACCTCTGCTGCTCAAGCAGCGGTTGAGTTTGCAGAACATGCAAGCCTAGCTGCCAGAGCTATTGTAGAACTTTTCAAGGCAATATTGTGTTGATGATGGTGGTTCATGCCACTTGGTTTTCAAGGATGAAAGGTTGGAACATGGGCAATCATTTCCTGGACATGGTAATGTTAATATTTCTATTGGCAGGTATAATTGGAATATGATATTTAAGGATGCTACCTCTGTTACTCAAGCAGCGGTTGAGTTTGCAGAACATGCAAGCCTAGCTGCGAGAGCTACTGTAGAACTTTCAAGGCAATATTATGTTTATGATGGTGGTTCATGCCACTTTGTTTTCAAGGATGAAAGGTTGGAACATGGGCAATCATTTCCTAGAGATGGTAATGGTAATTTTTCTATTGGCAGGCATAATTGGTATATGAAATTTAAGGATGCTACCTCTGCTGCTCAAGCAGCGGTTGAGTTTGCAGAACATGCAAGCCTAGCTGCCAGAGCTGTTGTAGAATTTTCAAGGCAATATTGTGTTGATGATGGTGGTTCATGCCACTTTGTTTTCAAGGATGAAAGGTTGGAACATGGGCAATCATTTCCTAGAGATGGTAATGGTAATTTTTCTATTGGCAGGCATAATTGGTATATAAAATTTAAGGATGCTACCTCTGCTGCTCAAGTAGCGGTTGAGTTTGCAGAACATACAAGCCTAGCTGCCAGAGCTGTAGTAGAACTTTCAAGGCAATATTGTGTTGATGATGGTTGTTCATGCCACTTAGTTTTCAAGGAAGAAAGGTTGGAACATGGGCAATCATTTCCTGGAGATGGTAATGGTAATTTTTCTATTGGCAGGCATAATTGGAATATGAAATTTAAGGATGCTACCTCTGCTGCTCAAGCAGCGGTTGAGTTTGCAGAACATGCAAGCCTAGCTGCCAGAGCTGTTGAAGAACTTTCAAGGCAATATTGTGTTGATGATAGTGGTTCATGCCACTTGGTTTTCAAGGATGAAATGTTGGAACATGGGCAATCATTTCCTGAAGATGGTAATGGTAATATTTCTTTTGGCAGGCATAAGTGGAATATGAAATTTAAGGATGCTACCTCTGTTACTCAAGCAGCGGTTGAGTTTGCAGAACATGCAAGCCTAGCTGCGAGAGCTATTGTAGAACTTTCAAGGCAATATTGTGTTGATGATGGTGGTTCATGCCACTTTGTTTTCAAGGATGAAAGGTTGGAACATGGGCAATCATTTCCTAGAGATGGTAATGGTAATTTTTCTATTGGCAGGCATAATTGGTATATGAAATTTAAGGATGCTACCTCTGCTGCTCAAGCAGCGGTTGAGTTTGCAGAACATGCAAGCCTAGCTGCCAGAGCTGTTGTAGAACTTTCAAGGCAATATTGTGTTGATGATGGTGGTTCATGCCACTTTGTTTTCAAGGATGAAAGGTTGGAACATGGGCAATCATTTCCTAGAGATGGTAATGGTAATAGTTCTATTGGCAGGCAGAATTGAAAGATGAAATTTAAGGATGCTACCTCTGCTGCTCAAGTAGCGACTGAGTGTGCAGAACATGCAAGCCTAGCTGCCAGAGCTGTTGTAGAACTTTCAAGGCAATATTGTGTTGATGATGGTTGTTCATGCCACTTTGTTTTCAATGATGAAAGGTTGGAACATGGGCAATCATTTCCTGGAGATGGTAATGGTAATTTTTCTATTGGCAGGCATAATTGTAATATGAAATTTAAGGATGCTACCTTTGCTGCTCAAGCAGCGGTTGAGTTTGCATAACATGCAAGCCTAGCTGCCAGAGCTGTTGTAGGATTTTTAAGGCAATATTTTGTTGATGATGGTGGTTCATGCCACTTGGTTTTCAAGGATGAAAGGTTGGAACATGGGGAATCATTTCCTTGAGATGGTACTGGAAAATTTTCTATTGGCAGGCAGTATTGGAACATGAAATTTAAGCATGCTATCTCTACTGCTCAAGCAGCGGCTGAGTGTACAGAACATGCAAGCCTAGCTGCCAGAGCTGTTGTAGAACTTTCAAGTCAATATTGTGTTGATGATGGTGGTTCATGCCACTTGGGATTCAAGGATGAAAGGTTGGAACAAGAACAATCATTTCCTGGAGATGGTAATGGTAATTTTTCTATTGGCAGACAGAATTAGAACATGAAATTTAAGGATTCTACCTCTGCTGCTCAAGTAGCGACTTAGTTTGTAAAACTTGCAAGGCTAGCTACCAGAGCTGTTCTAGAACTATCAAGGCAATATTGTGTTGATGATGGTGGTTCATGCCACTTAGTTTTAAAGGATGAAAGGTTGGAACATGGGATATCATTTCTTGGAGATGGTAATGGTAATTTTTCTATTGGCAGGCATAATTGGAATATGAAATTTAAGGATGCTACCTCCGTTGCTCAAGCAGCGGTTGAATTTGCAAAACATGCAAGCCTAGCTGCCAGAGCTGTTGTAGGATTTTCAAGGCAATATTGTGTTGATGTTGGTGGTTTATGCCACTTGGTTTTCAAGGTTGAAAGGTTGGAACATGGGCAATCATTTCCTTGAGATGGTACTGGAAATTTTTCTATTGACAGGCAGTATTGGAACATGAAATTTATGCATGCTATCTCTACTGCTCAAGCAGCGGCTAAGTTTGCAGAACATGCAAGCCTAGCTGGCAAAGCTGTTGTAGAACTTTCAAGGAAATATTGAGTTGATGATGGTGGTTCATGCCACTTGGGTTTCAAGGATGAAAGGTTGGAACAAGGGCAATCGTTTCCTGGAGATGGTAATGGTAATTTTTCTATTGGCAGGCAGAATTGGAACATGAAATTTAAGGATGCTACCTCTGCTGCTCAAGTAGCGGCTGAGTGTGCAGAACATGCAAGCCTAGCTGCCAGAGCTAATGTAGAACTATCAAGTCAATATTGTGTTGATGATGGTGGTTCATGCAACTTGGGATTCAAGGATGAAAGGTTGGAACAAGGGCAATCATTTCCTGGAGATGGTAATGGTAATTTTTCTATTGGCAGACAGAATTAGAACATGAAATTTAAGGATTCTACCTCTGCTGCTCAAGTAGCGACTGAGTTTGTAGAACATGCAAGGCTAGCTGCCAGAGCTGTTCTAGAACTATCAAGGCAATATTGTGTTGATGATGGTGGTTCATGCCACTTAGTTTTAAAGGATGAAAGGTTGGAACATGGGATATCATTTCCTGGAGATGGTAATGGTAATTTTTCTATTGGCAGGCATAATTGGAATATGAAATTTAAGGATGCTACCTCCGTTGCTCGAGCAGCGGTTGAATTTGCAGAACATGCAAGCCTAGCTGCCAGAGCTGTTGTAGGATTTTCAAGGCAATATTGTGTTGATGATGGTGGTTTATGCCACTTGGTTTTCCAGGATGAAAGGTTGGAACATGGGCAATCATTTCCTTGAGATGGTACTGGAAATTTTCTATTGGCAGGCAGTATTGGAACATGAAATTTAAGCATGCTATCTCTGCTGCTCATGCAGCGGCTGAGTTTGCAGAGCATGCAAGCCTAGCAGCCAGAGCTGTTGTAGAACTTTCAAGGCAATATTGTGTTGATGATGTTGGTTCTTACCACTTTGGTTTCATGTATGAAAGGTTGGAACAAGGGCAATCATTTCTTGGAGATGGTAATGGTAATTTTTCTATTGGCAGGCAGAAATGGAACATGAAATTTAAGGATGCTACCTCTGCTGCTCAAGTAGCGACTGAGTTTGCAGAACATGCAAGCCTAGCTGCCAAAGATATTGTAGAACTTTCAAGGCAATATTGTGTTGATGGTGGTGGTTCATGCCACTTAGTTTTCAAGGATGAAAGGTTGGAACATGGGCAATCATTTCCCGGAGATGGTAATGGTAATTTTTCTATTGGCAGGCAGAATTGGAACATGAACTTTAAGGATGCTACCTCTGCTGCTCAAGTAGCGACTAAGTTTGCAGAACATGCAAGCCTAGCTGCCAGAGATGTTATAGAATTTTCAAGGCAATATTGTGTTGATGGTTGTGGTTCATGCCACATAATTTTCAAGGATAAAAGGTTGGAACATGGGCAATCATTTCCTGGAGATGGTAATGGTAATTTTTCTATTGGCAGGCATAATTGGAATATGAAATTTAAGGATGCTACCTCTGTTGCTCAAGCAACGGTTGAGTTTGTAGAACATGCAAGCCTAGGTGCCGATGCTGTTGTAGAACTTTCAAGGCAATATATTGTTGATGATGATGGTTCATGCCACTTGGTTTTCAAGGATGAAAGGTTGGAACATGGGCAATCATTTCCTTGAGATGGTAATGGTAATTGTTCTATTGGCAGGCAAGATTGGAACATGAAATTTAAGCATGCTATCTCTGTTGCTCAAGCAGCTGCTGAGTTTACAAAACATGAAAGCGTAGCTTCCAGAGCTGTTGTAGAACTTTCAAGGCAATATTGTGTTAATGATGGTGGTTCATGCCACTTAGGTTTCAAGGATGAAAGGTTGGAACAAGGGCAATCATTTCCTTGAGGTGGTAATGGTAAGTTTTGTGTTGCCAGGCAGTATTGGAACATGAAATTTAAGCATGCTATATCTGCTGCTCAAACAGCGGCTGAGTTTGCAGAACATGCAAGCCTAGCCGCCAGAGCTGTTGTAGAACTTTCAAGGCAATATTGTGTTGATGATGGTGGTTCATGCCACTTTGTTTTCAAGGATGAAAGGTTGGAACATGGGCAATCATTTCCTATAGATGGTAATGGTAATCTTTCTATTGGCAGGCATAATTGGTATATGAAATTTAAGGATGCTACCTCTGCTGCTCAAGTAGCGGTTGAGTTTGCAGAACATGCAAGCCTAGCTGCCATAGCTGTTGTAGAACTTTCAAGGCAATATTGTGTTGATGATGGTGGTTCATGCCACTTGGTTATCAAGGATGAAAGGTTGGAACATGGGCAATCATTTCCTTGAGATGGTAATGGTAATTTTTCTATTGGCAGGCAGTATTGGAACATGAAATTTAAGCATGCTATCTCTGCTGCTCATTCAGCGGCTGAGTTTGCAGAGCATGCAAGCCTAGCAGCCAGAGCTGTTGTATAACTTTCAAGGCAATATTGTGTTGATGATGTTGGTTCTTGCCACTTGGGTTTCAAGGATGAAAGGTTGGAACAAGGGCAATCATTTCTTGGAGATGGTAATGGTAATTTTTCTATTGGCAGGCAGAATTGCAACATCAAATTTAAGGATGCTACCTCTGCTGCTCAAGTAGCGACTAAGTTTGCAGAAAATGCAAGCCTAGCTGCCAAAGATGTTGTAGAACTTTCAAGGCAATATTGTGTTGATGGTGGTGGTTCATGCCACTTAGTTTTCAAGGATGAAAGGTTGGAACATGGGCAATCATTTCCCGGAGATGGTAATGGTAATTTTTCTATTGGCAGGCAGAATTGGAACATGAACTTTAAGGATGCTACCTCTGCTGCTCAAGTAGCGACTAAGTTTGCAGAACATGCAAGCCTAGCTGCCAGAGATGTTGTAGAACTTTCAAGGCAATATTGTGTTGATGGTTGTGGTTCATGCCACATAATTTTCAAGGATAAAAGGTTGGAACAAGGGCAATCGTTTCCTGGAGATGGTAATGGTAATTTTTCTATTGGCAGGCAGAATTGGAACATGAAAGTAAGGATGCTACCTATGTTGCTCAAGCAGCGACTGAGTTTGCAGAACATGCAAGCCTAGTTGCCAGAGCTGTTGTAGAACTTTCAAGTCAATATTGTGTTGATGATGGTGGTGCATGCCATTTGGGTTTCAAGGATGAAAGGTTGGAACAAGGGCAATCATTTCCTGGAGATGGTAATGGTAATTTTTCTATTGGTAGGCAGAATTGGAACATGAAATTTAAGGATGATACCTCTACTGCTCAACTAGCGAATTAGTTTGCAGAACATGCAAGCCTAGCTTCCAGAGCTGTTGTAGAACTTTCAAGGCAATATTGTGTTGATTATGGTGGTTCATGCCACTTAGTTTTCAAGGATGAAAGGTTGGAACATGGGCAATCGTTTCCTGGACATGGTAATGGTAATTTTTCTATTGGCAGGCAGAATTGGAATATGAAATTTAAGGATTCTAACACTGCTGCTCAAGCAGCGGTTTAGTTTGCAGAACATGCAAGCTTAGCTGCCAGAGCTGTTATAGGATTTTCAGGGCAATATTGTGTTGATGATGGTGGTTCATGCCACTTTGTTTTCAAGGATGAAAGGTTGGAACATGGGCAATCGTTTCCTGGACATGGTAATGGTAATTTTTCTATTGGCAGGCAGAATTGGAATATGAAATTTAAGGATTCTACCACTGCTGCTCAAGCAGCGGTTTAGTTTGCAGAACATGCAAGCTTAGCTGCCAGAGCTGTTGTAGGATTTTCAGGGCAATATTGTGTTGATGATGGTGGTTCATGCCACTTTGTTTTCAAGGATGAAAGGTTGGAACATGGGCAATCATTTCCTTGAGATGGTAATGGTAATTTTTCTATTGGCAGGCAGAATTGGAACATGAAAGTAAGGATGCTACCTCTGCTGCTCAAGCAGCGGCTGAGTTTGCAAAACATGAAAGCCTAGCTGCCAGAGCTGTTGTAGAACTTTCAAGGCAATATTGTTTTAATGATGGTGGTTCATGCCACTTGGGTTTCAAGGATGAAAGGTTGGAACAAGTGCAATCGTTTCCTGGAGATGGTAATGGTAATTTTTCTATTGGCAGGAAGAATTGGAACATGAAAGTAATGATGCTACCTCTACTGCTCAACTAGCGAATTAGTTTGCAGAACATGCAAACCTAGCTGCCAGAGATATAGTAGAACTTTTAAGGCAATATTGCGTTGATGATGGTGGTTCATGCCACTTAGTTTTCAAGGATGAAAGGTTGGAACATGGGCAATCATTTCTTGGAGATGGTAATGGTAATTTTTCTATTGGCAGGCAGAATTGGAACATGAAATTTAAGGATGCTACCTCTGCTGCTCAAATAGCGACTGAGTTTGCAGAACATGCAAGACTAGCTTCCAGAGCTATTGTAGAACTTTCAATGCAATATTGTGTTGATGATGGTGGTTCATGCCACTTTGTTTTCAAGGATGAAAGGCTGGAACATGGGCAATCATTTCCTGGAGATGGTAATGGTAATTTTTCTATTGGCAGGCATAATTGGTATATGAAATTTAAGGATGCTACCTCTGCTGCTCAAGTAGCGACTGAGTTTGCAGAACATGCAAGACTAGCTGCCAGAGCTGTTGTAGAACTTTCAAGGCAATATTGTTTTAATGATGGTGGTTCATGCCACTTGGGTTTCAAGGATGAAAGGTTGGAACAAGTGCAATCGTTTCCTGGAGATGGTAATGGTAATTTTTCTATTGGCAGGAAGAATTGGAACATGAAAGTAATGATGCTACCTCTACTGCTCAACTAGCGAATTAGTTTGCAGAACATGCAAGCCTAGCTGCCAGAGCTGTAGTAGAACTTTTAAGGCAATATTGTGTGGATGATGGTGGTTCATGCCACTTTGTTTTCAAGGAAGAAAGGTTGGAACATGGGCAATCATTTCCTGGAGATAGTAATGGTAATTTTTCTATTGGCAGGCATAATTGGTATATGAAATTTAAGGATGCTACCTCTGCTGCTCAAGTAGCGGTTGAGTTTGCACAACATGCAAGCCTAGCTGCCAGAGCTGTTGTAGAACTTTCAAGGCAATATTATGTTGATGATGGTGGTTCATGCCACTTGGTTTTCAAGGATGAAAGGTTGGAAAATGGGCAATCATTTCCTTGAGATGGTAATGGTAATTTTTCTATTGGCAGGCAGTATTGGAACATGAAATTTAAGCATGCTATCTCAGCTGCTCAAGCAGCGGTTGAGTTTGCAGAGCATGCAAGCCTAGCTGCCAGAGATGTTGTAGAACTTTCAAGGCAATATTGTGTTGATGGTGGTGGTTCATGCCACTTAGTTTTCAAGAATGAAAGGTTGGAACATGGGCAATCATTTCTAGGAGATGGTAATGGTAATTTTTCTATTGGTAGGCATAATTGGAATATGAAATTTAAGGATGCTACCTCTGCTGCTTAAGCAGCGGTTGAGTTTTCAGAACATGCAAGCCTAGCTGCCAGAGATGTTGTAGAACTTTCAAGGAAATATTGTGTTTATGGTGGTGGTTCATGCCACTTAGTTTTCAAGGATGAAAGGTTGGAACATGGGCAATCATTTCCTGGGGATGGTAATGGTAATTTTTCTATTGGCAAGCAGAATTGGAACATGAAATTTAAGGATGCTACCTCTGCTGCTCAAGTAGCAACTGAGTTTGCAGAACATGGAAGCCTAGCTTCCAGAGAAGTTGTAAAACTTTCAAGGCAATATTGTGTTGATGGTAGGGGTTCATGCCACATAGTTTTCAAGGATGAAAGGTTGGAACATGGGTAATGAGATGGTAATGGTAATTGTTCTATTGGCAGGCAGTATTGGAACATGAAATTTAAGCATGCTATCTCTGCTGCTCAAGCAGCGGCTGAGTTTTCAAAACATGAAAGCCTAGCTGCAAGGGCTGTTGTAGAACTTTCAAGGCAATATTGTGTTAATGATGGCGGTTCATGCCACTTGGGTTTCAAGGATGAAAGGTTGGAACATGGGCAATCATTTCCTGGAGATGGTAATGGTAATTTTTCTATTGGCAGGCAAAATTGGAATATGAAATTTAAGGATGCTACCTCTGCTGCTCAAGTAATGACTGAGTTTGCAGAACATGCAAGCCTAGCTGCCAGAACTATTGTAGAACTTCCAAGGCAATATTGTGTTGATGGCGGTGGTTCATGCCACTTAGTTTTCAAGGATGAAAGGTTGGAACATGGGCAATCATTTCCTGGAGATGGTAATGGTAATATTTCTATTGGCAGGCATAATTGGAATATGAAATTTAAGGATACTACCTCTGCTGCTCAAGTAGCGGTTGAGTTTGCAGAACATGCAAGGCTAGCTGCCAGAGCTGTTGTAGGATTTTCAAGGCAATATTTTGTTGATGATGGTGGTTCATGCCACTTGGTTTTCAAGGATGAAAGGTTGGAACATGGGCAATCATTTCCTGGAGATGGTAATGGTAATTTTTCTATTGGCAGGCAAAATTGGAATATGAAATTTAAGGATGCTACCTCTGCTGCTCAAGTAATGACTGAGTTTGCAGAACATGCAAGCCTAGCTGCCAGAGCTATTGTAGAACTTTCAAGGCTATATTGTGTTGATGATGGTGGTTCATGCCACTTAGTTTTCAAGGATGAAAGGTTGGAACATGGGCAATCATTTCCTGGAGATGGTAATGGTAATTTTTCTTTTGGCAGGCAGAAATGGAACATGAAATTTAAGGATGCTACCTCTGCTTCTCAAGCAGCAGCTGAGTTTGCAGAACATGCAAGCCTAGCTGCCAGAGCTGTTGTAGAACTTTCAAGGCTATATTATGTTGATGATGGTGGTTTATGTCACTTAGTTTTCAAGGATGAAAGGTTGGAGCAAATGATTGCCCATGTTCCAACCTTTCATGCTTGAAAACCAAGTGGCATGAACCACCATTATCAACACAATATTACGTTGAAAATTCTACACATCTCTGGCAGCTAAGCTTGCATGTTCTGCCAACTCAACCGCTGCTTGAGCAACAGAGGTAGCATCCTTAAATTTCTTATTCCAATTATGTCTGCCAATAGAAATATTTCCATTACCATCTCCAGGAAATGATTTCCCATGTTCCAGCCTTTCATCCTTGAAAACCAAGTGGCATGAACCACCATCATCAACATAATATTGCCTTGAAAGTTCTACAACAGCTCTGGCAGCTAGGCTTGCATATTCTGCAAACTCAACCGCTGCTTGAGAAGCAGAGGTAGCATCCTTAAATTTGATATTCCAATTATCCCTGCCAATAGAAAAATTACCATTACCATCTCCACGAAATGATTGCCCATGTTCCAACCTTTCATCCTTTAAAACTAAGTGGCATGAACCACCATCATCAACACAATATTGCCTTAAAAGTTCTACAACAGCTCTGTTAGCTAGGCTTGCATGTTCTGCAAACTCAGTCGCTACTTGAGCAGTAGAGGTAGCATCCTTAAATTTTATGTTCAAATTCTTCCTGCCAATAGAAAAACTACCATTACCATCTCCAGGAAACGATTGCCCATGTTCCAACCTTTCATCCTTGAAACCCAAGTGGCATGAACCACCATCATAAACACAATATTGCCTTGAAAGTTCTACAACAACTCTGGCAGCTAGGCTTGCATGTTCTGCAAACTCAGGCGATGCTTGAGCAACAGAGATAGCATCCATAAATTTTATGTTCAAATTCTTCCTGGCAATAGAAAAACTACCATTACCATCTCCATGAAACGATTGCCCATGTTCCAACCATTCATCCTTGAAACCCAAGTGGCATGAACCACCATCATAAACACAATATTGCCTTGAAAGTTCTACAACAGCTCTGGCAGCTAGGCTTGCATGTTCTGCAAACTCAGCCGCTGCTTGAGCAACAGAGATAGCATGCTTAAATTTCATGTTTCAATACTGCCTCCCAATAGAAAAATTACCATTACCATCTCAAGGAAATGATTGCCCATGTTCCAACCTTTCATCCTTGAAAACCAAGTGGCATGAACCACCATCATCAACATAATATTGCCTTGAAAATTCTACAACAGCTCTGGCACCTAGGCTTGCATGTTCTGCAAACTCAACCGCTGCTTGAGCAGCAGAGGTAGCATCCTTAAATTTCATAATCCAATGATGCCTGCAAATAGAAAAATTACCATTACCATCTCCAGAAAATGATTGCCCATGTTCCAACCTTTCATCCTTGAAAACTAAGTGGCATGAACCACCATCATCAACACAATATTGACTTGAAAGTTCTACTACAGCTCTGGCAGCTAGGCTTGCATGTTCTGCACACTCAACCGCTACTAGAGCAGCAGAGGTAGCATCCTTAAATTTCATGTTCCAATTCTCCCTGCCAATAGAAAAATTACCATTACCATCTCCAGGACACGATTTCCCTTGTTCCAACCTTTCATCCTTGAAACCCAAGTGGCATGAACCACCATCATCAACACAATATTGCCTTGAAAGTTCTACAACAGCTCTGGCAGCTAGACTTGCATGTTCTGCAAACTCAACCGCTGCTTGAGCAGCAGAGGTAGCATCCTTAAATTTCATAATCCAATGATGCCTGCAAATAGAAAAATTACCATTACCATCTCCAGAAAATGAATGCCCATGTTCCAACCTTTCATCCTTGAAAACTAAGTGGCATGAACCACCATCATCAACACAATATTGACTTGAAAGTTCTACTACAGCTCTGGCAGCTAGGCTTGCATGTTCTGCACACTCAACCGCTACTAGAGCAGCAGAGGTAGCATCCTTAAATTTCATGTTCCAATTCTCCCTACCAATAGAAAAATTACCATTACCATCTCCAGGACACGATTTCCCTTGTTCCAACCTTTCATCCTTGAAACCCAAGTGGCATGAACCACCATCATCAACACAATATTGCCTTGAAAGTTCTACAACAGCTCTGGCAGCTAGGCTTGCATCTTCTACAAACTCAACCCTGCTTGAGCAGTAGAGATAGCATACTTTAATTTCATGTTCCAATACTGCCTGCCAATAGAAAAATTACCAGTACCATCTCAAGGAAATAATTGCCCATGTTCCAACCCTTCGTCCTTGAAAACCAAGTGGTATGAACCACCATCATCAACACAATATTGCCTTGAAAATCCTACAACAGCTCTGGCAGCTAGGCTTGCATGTTCTGCAAACCCAACCGCTGCTTAAGCAGTAGAGGTAGCATCCTTAAATTTCATATTCCAATTATGCCTGCCAATAGAAAAATTACCATTACCATCTCCAGGAAATGATTGCCCACGTTCCAACCTTTCATCCTTGAAAACTAAGTGGCATGAACCACCATCATCAACACAATATTGCCTTGAAACTTCTACAACAGCTCTGGCAACTAGGCTTGCATGTTCTGCAAACTCAGTCGCTACTTGAGCAGCGGAGGTAGCATCCTTAAATTTCATGTTCCAATTCTGCCAGCCAATAGAAACATTACCAGTACCATCTCAAGGAAATGATTGCCCATGTTCCAACCTTTCATGCTTGAAAACCAAGTGGCATGAACCACCATTATCAAGACAATATTACGTAGAAAATTCTACAACATCTCTGGCAGCTAAGCTTGCATGTTCTGCAAACTCAACCGCTGCTTGAGCAACATAGGTAGCATCCTTAAATTTCTTATTCCAATTATGTCTGCCAATAGAAATATTTCCATTACCATCTCCAGGAAATGATTTCCCATGTTCCAGCCTTTCATCCTTGAAAACCAAGTGGCATGAACCACCATCATCAACATAATATTGCCTTGAAAGTTCTACAACAGCTCTGGCAGCTAGGCTTGCATGTTCTGCAAACTCAACCGCTGCTTGAGAAGCAGAGGTAGCATCCTTAAATTTCATATTCCAATTATCCCTGCCAATAGAAAAATTACCATTACCATCTCCAGGAAATGATTGCCCATGTTCCAACCTTTCATCCTTTAAAACTAAGTGGCATGAACCACCATCATCAACACAATATTGCCTTGAAAGTTCTACAACAGCTCTGGCAGCTAGGCTTGCATGTTCTGCAAACTCAGCCGCTGCATGAGCAACAGAGATAGCATGCTTAAATTACATGTTCCAATACTCTCTGCCAATAGAAAGATTACCATTACCATCTCAAGGAAATGATTGCCCATGTTCCAACCTTTCATCCTTGAAAACCAAGTGGCATGAACCATCATCATCAACATAATATTGCCTTGAAAGTTCTACAACAGCTCTGGCAGCTAGGCTTTCATGTTCTGCAAACTCAACCGCTGCTTGAGCAGCAGAGCTAGCATCCTTAAATTTCATAATCCAATTATGCCTGCAAAGAGTAAAATTACCATTACCATCTCCAGAAAATGATTGCCCATATTCCAACCTTTCATCCTTTAAAACTAAGTGGCATGAACCACCATCATCAACACAATATAGCCTTGAAAGTTCTAGAACAGCTCTGGCAGCTAGGCTTGCATGTTCTGCAAACTCAGTCGCTCTTTGAGCAGCAGAGGTAGCATCTTTAAATTTGATGTTCCAATTCTGCCTGCCAATAGAAAAATTACCATTACAATCTCCAAGAAATGATTTCCCTTGTTCCAACCTTTCATCCTTGAAACCCAAGTGGCATGAACCACCATCATCAATACAATATTGCCTGGAAAGTTCTACAATAGCTCTGGCAGCTAGGCTTGCATGTTTTGCACACTCAGCCGCTACTTGAGGAGCAGAGGTAGCATCCTTAAATTTCATGTTCCAATTCTGCCTGCCAATAGAAAAATTACCATTACCATCTCCAGGAAACGATTTCCCTTGTTCCAACCTTTCATCCTTGAAACCCAAGTGGCATGAACCACCATCATCAACACAATATTGCCTTGAAAGTTCTACAACAGCTCTGGCAGCTAGGCTTGCATGTTCTGCAAACTCAACCGTGCTTGAGCAGTAGAGATAGCATGCTTAAATTTCATGTTCCAATACTGCCTGCCAATAGAAAAATTACCAGTACCATCTCAAGGAAATGATTTCCCATGTTCCAACCTTTCATCCTTTAAAACTAAGTGGCATGAACCACCATCATCAACACAATATTTCCTTGAAAGTTCTAGAACAGCTCTGGCAGCTAGTCTTGCATGTTCTGCAAACTCAATCACTACTTGAGCAGCAGAGGTAGCATCCTTAAATTTCATGTTCCAATTCTGCTTGCCAATAGAAAAATTACCATTACCATCTCCAGAAAACGATTTCCCTTGTTCCAACCTTTCATCCTTGAAACCCAAGTGGCATGAACCACCATCATCAACACAATATTGCCTTGAAAGTTCTACAACAACTCTGGCAGCTAGGCTTGCATGTTCTGCAAACTCAGCCGCTACTTGAGCAGTAGAGGTAGCATCCTTAAATTTCATGTTCCAATACTGCCTGCCAATAGAAAAATTACCATTACCATCTCAAGAAAATGATTGCCCATGTTCCAACCTTTCATCCTTGAAAACCAAGTGGCATGAACCACCATCATCAACACAATATTGCCTTGAAAGTTCTACAACAGCTCTGGCAGCTAGGCTTGCATGTTCTGCAAACTCAACCACTGCTTGAGCAGCAGAGGTAGCATCCTTAAATTTCATATTCCAATTATGCCTGCCAATAGAAAAATTACCATTACCATCTCCAGGAAACGATTGCCTTTGTTCCAACCTTTCATCCTTGAAACCCAAGTGGCACGAACCACCACCATCAAGACAATATTGCCTTGAAAGTTGTATAACAGCTCTGGCAGCTAGGCTTGCATGTTCTGCAAACTCAGTCCCTACTTGAGCAGCAGAGGTAGAATCCTTAAATTTCATGTACCAATTCTAGCTGCCAATAGAAAAATTACCATTACCATCTCCAGGAAATGATTGCCCTTGTTCCAACCTTTCATCCTTGAATCCGAAGTGGCATGAACCACCATCATCAACACAATATTGCCTTGAAAGTTCTACAACAGCTCTAGCAGCTAGGAATGCATGTTCTTCACACTCAGCCGCTGCTTGAGCAGCAGAGGTAGCATCCTTAAATTTCATGTTCCAATTCTGCCTGCCAATAGAAAAATTACCATTACCATCTCTAGGAAATGATTGCCCTTGTTCCAACCTTTCATCCTTGAAACCCAAGTGGCATGAACCACCATCATCAACACAATATTGCCTTGAAAGTTCTACAACAGCTCTGGCAGCTAGGCTTGCAAGTTCGGCAAACTCAGTCGCTACTTGAGCAGTAGAGGTAGTATCCTTAAATTTTATGTTCCAATTCTGCCTGCCAATAGAAAAACTACCATTGCCATCTCCAGGAAACGATTGCCCTTGTTCCAACCTTTAATCCTTGAAACCCAAGTGGCATGAACCACTATCATAAACATAATATTGCCTTGAAAGTTCTAAAATAGCTTTGGTAGCTAAGCTTGCATGTTCTGCAAACTCAGCCGCTGCTTGAGCAACAGAGACACCATGTTTAAATTTCATGTTCCAACACTGCTTGCCAATAGAAAAATTACCATTACCATCTCAAGGAAATGATTGCCCATGTTCCAATTTTTAAGCCTTGAAAACCAAGTGGCATGAACCTCATCATCAACACAATATTGCCTTGAAAGTTCTACAACAGCTCTGGCAGCTAGGCTTGCATGTTCTGCAAACTCAACCGCTGCTTGAGCAGCAGAGGTAGCATCCTTAAATTTCATGTTCCAATACTGCCTGCCAATAGAAAAATTACCATTACCATCTCAAGGAAATGATTGCCCATGTTCCACCCTTTCATCCTTGAAAACCAAGTGGCATGAACCACCATCATCAACACAATATTGCCTTGAAAGTTCTACAACAGCTCTGGCAGCTAGGCTTGCATGTTCTGCAAACTCAGTCACTAGTTGAGCAGCAGAGGTAGAATCCTTAAATTTCAGGTTCCAATTCTGCCTGCCAATAGAAAAACTACAATTGCCATCTCCAGGAAACGATTGCCCTTGTTCCAACCTTTCATCCTTGAAACCCAAGTGGCATGAACCACCATCATAAACATAATATTGCCTTGAAAGTTCTAAAATAGCTTTGGCAGCTAGGCTTGCATGTTCTGCAAACTCAGCCGCTGCTTGAGCAACAGAGACACCATGCTTAAATTTCATGTTCCAATACTGCTTGCCAATAGAAAAATTACCATTACCATCTCAAGGAAATGATTGCCCATGTTCCATCCTTTTAGCCTTGAAAACCAAGTGGCATGAACCTCATCATCAACACAATATTGCCTTGAAAGTTCTACAACAGCTCTGGCAGCTAGGCTTGCATGTTCTGCAAACTCAACCGCTGCTTGAGCAGCAGAGGTAGCATCCTTAAATTTCATATTCTAATTATGCCTGCCAATAGAAAAATTACTATTAACATCTCCAGGAAATGATTGCCCATGTTCCAACCTTTCATCCTTTAAAACTAAGTGGCATGAACCACTATCATCAACACAATATTGCCTTGAAAGTTCTACAACAGCTCTGGCAGCTAGGCTTGCATGTTCTGCAAACTCAGTCACTACTTGAGCAGCAGAGGTAGAATCCTTAAATTTCATGTTCCAATTCTAGCTGCCAATAGAAAAATTACCATTACCATCTCCAGGAAATGATTGCCCTTGTTCCAAACTTTCATCCTTGAATCCCAAGTGGCATGAACCACCATCATCAACACAATATTGCCTTGAAAGTTCTACAACAGCTCTAGCAGCTAGGCATGCATGTTCTGCACACTCAGTCGCTGCTTGAGCAGCAGAGGTAGCATCCTTAAATTTCATATTCCAATTCTGCCTGCCAATAGAAAAATTACCATTATCATCTCTAGGAAATGATTGCCCTTGTTCCAACCTTTCATCCTTGAAACCCAAGAGGCATGAACCACCATCATTAACACTATATTGCCTTGAAAGTTCTACAACAGCTCTGGCAGTTAGGCTTGCATGTTCTGCAAACTCAGTCGCTACTTGAGCAGTAGAGGTAGCATCCTTAAATTTCATGTTCCAATACTGCCTGCCAATAGAAAAACTACCATTACCATCTCCAGGAAACGATTGCCCTTGTTCCAACCTTTCATCCTTGAAACCCAAGTGGCATGAACCACCATCATCAACACAATATTGCCTTGAAAGTTCTACAACAGCTCTGGCAGCTAGGCTTGCATGTTCTGCAAACTCAACCGCTGCTTGAGCAGCAGAGGTAGCATCCTTAAATTTCATGTTCCAATACTGCCTGCCAATAGAAAAACTACCATTACCATCTCCAGGAAACGATTGCCCTTGTTCCAAACTTTCATCCTTGAAACCCAAGTGGCATGAACCACCATCATCAACACAATATTGCCTTGAAAGTTCTACAACAGCTCTAGCAGCTAGGCATGCATGTTCTGCACACTCAGCCGCTGCTTGAGCAGCAGAGGTAGCATCCTTAAATTTCATATTCCAATTCTGCCTGCCAATAGAAAAATTATCATTACCATCTCTAGGAAATGATTGCCCTTGTTCCAACCATTCATCCTTGAAACCCAAGTGGCATGAACCACCACCATCAACACAATATTGCCTTGAAAGTTCTACAACAGCTCTGGCAGCTAGGCTTGCATGTTCTGCAAACTGATCCGCTACTTGAGAAGCAGAGGTAGCATCCTTAAATTTCATATTCCAATTATGCCTGCCAATAGAAAAATTACCATTACCATCTCCTGGAAATGATTGCCCATGTTCCAACCTTTCATCCTCGAAAACTAAGTGGCATGAACCACTATCATCAACACAATATTGCCTTGAAAGGCCTACAATAGCTCTGGCAGCTAGGCTTGCATGTCCTGCAAACTCAGCCGCTACTTGAGCAGCAGAGGTAGCATCCTTAAATTTCATATTCCAATTATGCCTGCCAATAGAAAAATTACCATTACCATCTCCAGGAAACGATTGCCCTTGTTCCAACCTTTCATCCTTGAATCCCAAGAGGCATGAACCACCATCATCAACACAATATTCACTTGAAAGTTCTACAACAACTCTGGCAGCTAGGCTTGCATGTTCTGCACACTCAGCCGCTGCTTGAGCAGCAGAGGTAGCATCCTTAAATTTCATGTTCCAATTCTGCCTGCCAATAGAAAACCTACCATTACCATCTCCAAGAAACGATTCCCTTTGTTCCAACCTTTCATCCTTGAAACCCAAGTGGCATGAACCACCATCATCAACACAATATTTCCTTGAAAGTTCTACAACAACTCTGGCAGCTAGGCTTGCATGTTCTGCAAACTCAGCCGCTGCTTGAGTAGTAGAGGTAGCATCCTTAAATTTCATATTCCAATTATGCCTGCCAATAGAAAAATTACCATTACCATCTCCAGGAAACGACTGCCCATGTTCCAACCTTTCATCCTTGAAAACCAATTGGCATGAACCACCATCATCAACACAATATTGCATTGAAAGTTCTACAACAGCTCTGGTAGCTAGGCTTGCATGTTCGGCAAACTCAACCATTGCTTGAGCAGCAGAGGTAGCATCCTTAAATTTCATATTCCAATTATGCATGTCAATAGAAAAATTACCATTACCATCCCCAGGAAATGATTGCCCATGTTCCAACCTTTCATCCTTCAAAACTAAGTGCCATGAACAACCATCATCAACTCAATATTGCCTTGAAAGTTCTATAACAGCTCTGGCAGCTAGGCTTGCATGTTCTGCAAACTCAACCGTTGCTTGAGCAGCAGAGGTAGCATCCTTAAATTTCATATTCCAATTATGCCTGCCAATAGAAAAATTACCTTTACCATCTCCAGGAAACGATTGCCCATGCTCCAACCTTTCATCCTTCAAAACCCAAGTGGTATGAACCACCATCATAAACTCAATATTGCCTTGAAAGTTCTACAACAGCTCTGGCAACTAGGCTTGCATGTTCTGCAAACTCAACCGCTACTTGAGCAGCAGAGGTAGAATCCTTAAATTTCATGTTCCAATTCTGGCTGCTAATAGAAAAATTACCATTTCCATCTCAAGGAAACGATTGCCCTTGTTCCAACCTTTCATCCTTGAATCCCAAGTGGCATGAACCACCATCATCAACACAATATTGACTTGAAAGTTCTACAATAGCTCTGGCTTCTAGGCTTGCATGTTCTGGACACTCAGCCGCTGCTTGAGCAGCAGAGGTAGAATCCTTAAATTTCATGTTCCAATTCTGGCTGCCAATAGAAAAATAACCATTAACATCTCAAGTAAACAATTGCCTTTGTTCCAACCTTTCATCCTTGAATCCCAAGTGGTATGAACCACCATCGTCAACACAATATTGCCTTTGAAGTTCTACAACAGCTCTGGCAGCTAGGCTTGCATGTTCTGCACACTCAGCCGCTGCTTGAGTAGCAGAGGTAGCATCCTTAAATTTCATGTTTCAATTCTACCTGCCAATAAAAAAATTACAATTACCATCTCAAGGAAATGATTGCCCATGTTCCAACCTTTTATCCTTGTAAACCAAGTGGCATGAACCACCATCATCAACACAATATTGCCTTCAAAGTTCTACAACAGCTCTGGCAGCTAGGCTTGCATGTTCTGCAAACTCAACCGCTGCTTGAGCAGCAGAGGTAGCATCCTTAAATTTCATATTCCAATTATGCCTGCCAATAGAAAAACTACCATTACCATCTCCAGGAAACGATTGCCCTTGTTCCAACCTTTCATCCTTGAAACCCAAGTGGCATGAACCACCATCATAAACACAATATTGCCTTGAAAGTTCTACAACAGCTCTGGCAACTAGGCTTGCATGTTCTGCAAACTCAGCAGCTACTTGAGCAGCAGAGGTAGAATCCTTAAATTTCATGTTCCAATTCTGGCTGCCAATAGAAAAATTACCATTACCATCTCCAGGAAACGATTGCCCTTGTTCCAACCTTTCATCCTTGAAACCCAAGTGGCATGAACCACCATCATAAACACAATATTGCCTTGAAAGTTCTACAACAGCTCTGGCAGCTAGGCTTGGATGTTCTGCAAACTCAACCACTGCATGAGTAACAGAGATAGCATGCTTAAATTTCATGTTCCAATACTGCCTGCCAATAGAAAAATTACCATTACCATCTTAAGGAAATGATTGCCTATGTTCCAACCTTTCATCCTTGAAAACCAAGTGGCATGAACCACCATCATCAACACAATATTGCGTTGAACGTTCTACAACAGCTCTGGCAGCTAGGCTTGCATGTTCTGCAAACTAAACCGCTGCTTGAGCAGCAGAGGTAGCATCCATAAATTTCATATTTCAATTATGCCTGCCAATAGAAAAATTTCCATTACCATCTCTAGGACATGATTGCCCATGTTACAACCTTTCATCCTTCAAAACTAAGTGGCATGACCCACCATCATCAACACAATATTGCCTTGAAAGTTCTACAACAGCTCTGGCAGTTAGGCTTGCATGTTCTACAAACTCAGTCGCTATTTGAGCATCAGAGGTAGAATCCTTAAATTTCAAGTTCCATTTCTGGCTGCCAATAGAAAGATTACCATTACCATCTCCAGGAAACGATTGCCCTTGTTCCAACCTTTCATCCTTGAATCCCAAGTGGCATGAACCACCATCATCAACACAATATTGACTTGAAAGTTCTACAACAGCTCTGGCAGCTAGGCTTGCATGTTCTGCACACTCAGCCGCTGCTTGAGCAGCAGAGGTAGTATCCTTAAATTTCATGTTCCAATTCTGCCTGCCAATAGAAAACTTACCATTACCATCTCCAGGAAATGATTGCCTTTGTTCCAACCTTTCATCCTTGAAACCCAAGTGGCATGAACCACCATCATCAACACAATATTGCCTTGAAAGTTCTACAACAGCTCTGGCATCTAGGCTTGCATGTTCTGCAAACTCAGCCGCTGCTTGAGCAGTAGAGGTAGCATCCTTAAATTTCATATTCCAATTATGCCTGTCAATAGAAAAATTACCATTACCATCTCCAGGAAATGATTGCCCTTGTTCCAACCTTTCATCCTTGAAACCCAAGTGGCATGAACCACCATCATAAACACAATATTGCCTTGAAAGTTCTACAACAGCTCTGGCAACTAGGCTTGCATGTTCTGCAAACTCAGCAGCTACTTGAGCAGCAGAGGTAGAATCCTTAAATTTCATGTTCCAATTCTGGCTGCCAATAGAAAAATTACCATTACCATCTCCAGGAAACGATTGCCCTTGTTCCAACCTTTCATCCTTGAAACCCAAGTGGCATGAACCACCATCATAAACACAATATTGCCTTGAAAGTTCTACAACAGCTCTGGCAGCTAGGCTTGGATGTTCTGCAAACTCAACCACTGCATGAGTAACAGAGATAGCATGCTTAAATTTCATGTTCCAATACTGCCTGCCAATAGAAAAATTACCATTACCATCTTAAGGAAATGATTGCCTATGTTCCAACCTTTCATCCTTGAAAACCAAGTGGCATGAACCACCATCATCAACACAATATTGCGTTGAACGTTCTACAACAGCTCTGGCAGCTAGGCTTGCATGTTCTGCAAACTAAACCGCTGCTTGAGCAGCAGAGGTAGCATCCATAAATTTCATATTTCAATTATGCCTGCCAATAGAAAAATTTCCATTACCATCTCTAGGACATGATTGCCCATGTTACAACCTTTCATCCTTCAAAACTAAGTGGCATGACCCACCATCATCAACACAATATTGCCTTGAAAGTTCTACAACAGCTCTGGCAGTTAGGCTTGCATGTTCTACAAACTCAGTCGCTATTTGAGCATCAGAGGTAGAATCCTTAAATTTCAAGTTCCAATTCTGGCTGCCAATAGAAAGATTACCATTACCATCTCCAGGAAACGATTGCCCTTGTTCCAACCTTTCATCCTTGAATCCCAAGTGGCATGACCCACCATCATCAACACAATATTGACTTGAAAGTTCTACAACAGCTCTGGCAGCTAGGCTTGCATGTTCTGCACACTCAGCCGCTGCTTGAGCAGCAGAGGTAGTATCCTTAAATTTCATGTTCCAATTCTGCCTGCCAATAGAAAACTTACCATTACCATCTCCAGGAAATGATTGCCTTTGTTCCAACCTTTCATCCTTGAAACCCAAGTGGCATGAACCACCATCATCAACACAATATTGCCTTGAAAGTTCTACAACAGCTCTGGCATCTAGGCTTGCATGTTCTGCAAACTCAGCCGCTGCTTGAGCAGTAGAGGTAGCATCCTTAAATTTCATATTCCAATTATGCCTGTCAATAGAAAAATTACCATTACCATCTCCAGGAAATGATTGCCCTTGTTCCAACCTTTCATCCTTGAAACCCAAGTGGCATGAACCACCATCATAAACACAATATTGCCTTGAAAGTTCTACAACAGCTCTGGCAGCTAGGCTTGCATGTTCTGCAAACTCACCCGCTGCTTGAGCAATAGAGATAGCATGCTTAAATTTCATGTTCCAATACTGCCAGCCAATAGAAAAATTACCATTACCATCTCAAGGAAATGATTGCCCATGTTCCAACCTTTCATCCTTGAAAACCAAGTGGCATGAACCACCATCATCAACACAATATTACCTTGAAAATTCTACAACAGCTCTAGCAGCTAGGCTTGCATGTTCTGCAAACTCAACCGCTACTTGAGCAGCAGAGGTAGCATCCTTAAATTTCATATTCCAATTATGCCTGCCAATAGAAATATTACCATTACCATCTCCAGGAAATGATTTCCCATGTTCCAACCTTTCATCCTTCAAAACTAAGTGGCATGAACCTCCATCATCAACACAATATTGCCTTGAAAGTTCTACAACAGCTCTGGCAACTAGGCTTGCATGTTCTTCAAACTCAGTCGCTACTTGAGCAGCAGAGGTAGAATCCTTAAATTTCATTTTCCAATTCTGGCTGCCAATAGAAAAATTACCATTACCATCTCCAGGAAACGATTGCCCTTGTTCCAACCTTTCATTCTTGAATCCCAAGTGGCATGAACAACCATCATCAACACAATATTGACTTGAAAGTTCTACAACAGCTCTGGTAGCTAGGTTTGCATGTTCTGCACACTCAGCCGCTGCTTGAGCAGCAAAGGTAGCATCCTTAAATTTCATGTTCCAATTCTGCCTGCCAATAGAAAACTTACCATTACCATCTCCAGGAAATGATTGCCTTTGTTCCAACCTTTCATCCTTGAAACCCATGTGGCATGAACCACCATCATCAACACAATATTGCCTTGAAAGTTCTACAACAGCTCTGGCAGCTAGGCTTGCATGCTCTGCAAACTCAGCCGCTGCTTGAGCAGTAGAGGTAGCATCCTTAAATTTCATATTCCAATTATGCCTGCCAATAGAAAAATTACCATTACCATCTCTAGGAAATGATTGCCCTTGTTCCAACCTTTCATCCTTGAAACCCAAGTGGCATGAACCACCATCATCAACACAATATTGACTTGAAAGTTCTACAGCAGCTCTGGCAACTAGGCTTGCATGTTCTGCAAACTCAGCCGCTGCTTGAGCAGCAGAGGTAGCATGCTTAAATTTCATATTCCAATTATGCCTGCCAATAGAAAAATTACCATTACCATGTCAAGGAAATGATTGCCCATGTTCCAACCTTTCATCCTTGAAAACCAAGTGGCATGAACCACCATCATCAACACAATATTGACTTGAAAGTTCTACAACAGCTCTGGTAGCTAGGCTTGCATGTTCGGCACACTCAGTCGCTGCTTGAGCAGCAGAGGTAGCATCCTTAAATTTCATATTCCAATTATGCCTGCCAATAGAAAAATTACCATTACCATCTCCAGGAAACGATTGCCCTTGTTCCAACCTTTCATCCATGAATCCCAAGAGGCATGAACCACCATCATCAACACAATATTGACTTGAAAGTTCTACAACAACTCTGGCAGCTAGGCTTGCATGTTCTGCACACTCAGCCGCTGCTTGAGCAGCAGAGGTAGTAACCTTAAATTTCATGTTCCAATTCTGCCTTCCAATAGAAAACTTACCATTACCATCTCCAGAAAACGATTACCTTTGTTCCAACCTTTTATCCTTGAAACCCAAGTGGCATGAACCACCATCATCAACATAATATTGCCTTGAAAGTTCTACAACAGCTCTGGCATCTAGGCTTGCATGTTCTACAAACTCAGCTGCTGCTTGAGCAGTAGATGTAGCATCCTTTAATTTAATATTCCAATTATGCCTGCCAATAGGAAAATTACCATTACCATCTCCAGGAAACGATTGCCCTTGTTCCAACCTTTCATCCTTGAAACCAAAGTGGCATGAACCACCATCCTAAACATAATATTGCCTTGAAAGTTCTACAACAGCTCTGGCAGCTAGGCTTGCATGTTCTGCAAACTCAGCCGCTGCTTGAGCAACAGAGATAGCATGCTTAAATTTCATGCTCCAATACTGCCTGCCAATAGAAAAATTACCATTACCATCTCAAGGAAATGATTGCCCATGTTCCAACCTTTCATCCTTGAAAACCAAGTGGCATGAACCACCATCATCAACACAATATTGCCTTGAAAGTTCTACAACAGCTCTGGCAGCTAGGCTTGCATGTTCTGCAAACTCAACCGCTACTTGAGCAGCAGAGGTAGCATCCTTAAATTTCATATTTCAATTATGCCTGCCAATAGAAATAATACCATTACCATCTACAGGAAATGATTGCCCATGTTCCAACCTTTCATCCATCAAAACTAAGTGGCATGAACCACCATCATCAACACAATATTGCCTTGAAAGTTCTACAATAGCTATGGCAGTTAGGCTTGCATGTTCTGCAAACTCAGTCGCTGCTTGAGCAACAGAGATAGCATGCTTAAATTTCATACTCCAATACTGCCTGCCAATAGAAAAATTACCATTACCATCTCAAGGAAATGATTGCCCATGTTCCAACCTTTCATCCTTGAAAACCAAGTGGCATAAACCACCATTATCAACACAATATTGCCTTGAAAGTTCTACAACAGCTCTGGCAGCTAGACTTGCATGTTCTGCAAACTCAACCGCTACTCGAGCAGCAGAGGTAGCGTCCTTAAATTTCATATTCCAATTATGCCTGCCAATAGAAATAATACCATTACCATCTCCAGGAAATGATTGCCCATGTTCCAACCTTTCATCCATCAAAACTAAGTAGCATGAACCACCATCATCAACACAATATTGCCTTGAAAGTTCTACAATAGCTATGGCAGTTAGGCTTGCATGTTCTGCAAACTCAGTCATTACTTGAGCAGCAAAGGTAGCATCCTTAAATTTCATGTTCCAATTCTGGCTGCCAATAGAAAAATTACCATTACCATCTCCAGGAAACGATTGCCCATGTTCCAACCTTTCATCCTTGAAAACCAAGTGGCATGAACCACCACCATCATCACAATATTGCCTTGAAAGTTCTACCACAGCTCTGGCATCTAGGCTTGCATGTTCTGCAAACTCAGCCGCTGCTTGAGCAGTAGAGGTAGCATCCTTAAATTTCATATTCCAATTATGCCTGCCAATAGAAAAATTACCATTACCATCACCAGGAAACGATTGCCCTTGTTCCAACCTTTCATCCTTGAAACCCAAGTGGAATGAACCACCATCATAAACACAATATTGCCTTGAAAGTTCTACAACAGCTCTGGCAGCTAGGCTTGCATGTTCTGCAAACTCAGCCGCTGCTTGAGTAACAGAGATAGCATGCTTAAATTTCATGTTCCAATACTGCCTGCCAATAGAAAAATTACCATTACCATCTCAAGGAAATGATTGCCCATGTTCCAACCTTTTATCCTTGAAAACCAAGTGGCATGAACCACCATCATCAACACAATATTGCCTTGAAAGTTCTACAACAGCTCTGGCAGCTAGGCTTGCATGTTCTGCAAACTAAACCGCTACTTGAGCAGCTGAGGTAGAATCCTTAAATTTCAAGTTCCAATTCTGGCTGCCAATAGAAAAATTACCATTACCATCTCCAGGAAATGATTTCCTTTGTTCCAACCTTTCATCCTTGAATCCCAAGTGGCATGAACCACCATCATCAACACTATATTGCCTTGAAAGTTCTACAACAGCTCTGGCATCTAGGCTTGCATGTTCTGCAAACTCAGCTGCTGCTTGAGCAGTAGAGGTAGCTTCCCTAAATTTCATATTCCAATTATGCCTGCCAATAGAAAAATTACCATTACCATCTCCAAGAAACGATTGCCCTTGTTCCAACCTTTCATCCTTGAAACCCAAGTGGCATGAACCACCATCATAAACACAATATTGCCTTGAAAGTTCTACAACAGCTCTGGCAGCTAGGCTTGTATGTTCTGAAAACTCAGCCCCTGCTTGAGCAACAGAGATAGTATGCTTAAATTTCATGTTCCAATACTGCCTGCCAATAGAAAAATTACCATTACCATCTCAAGGAAATGATTGCCCATGTTCCAACCTTTCATCCTTGAAAACCAAGTGGCATGAACCACCATCATCAACACAATATTGCCTTGAAAGTTCTACAACAGCTCTGGCAGCTAGGCTTGCATGTTCTGCAAACTAAACCGCTACTTGAGCAGCAGAGGTAGCATCCTTAAATTTCATATTCCAATTATGCCTGCGAATAGAAATATTACCATTACCATCTCCAGGAAACGATTGCCCATGTTCCAAACTTTCATCCTTGAAAACCAAGTGGCATGAACCACCATCATCAACACAATATTGCCTTGAAAGTTCTACAACAGCTCTGGCAGCTAGGCTTGCATGTTCTGCAAACTAAACCGCTACTTGAGCAGCAGAGGTAGAATCCTTAAATTTCAAGTTCCAATTCTGGCTGCCAATAGAAAAATTACCATTACCATCTGCAGGAAACGATTGCCTTTGTTCCAACCTTTCATCCTTGAATCCCAAGTGGCATGAACCACTATCATCAACACAATATTGACTTGAAAGTTCTACAACAGCTCTGGCAGCTAGGCTTGCATGTTCTGCACACTCAGCCGCTGCTTGAGCAGCAGAGGTAGTATCCTTAAATTTCATGTTCCAATTCTGCTTGCCAATAGAAAACTTACCATTACCATCTCCAAAAAACGATTACCTTTGTTCCAACCTTTCATCCTTGAAACCCAAGTGGCATGAACCACCATCATCAACACAATATTGCCTTGAAAGTTCTACAACAGCTCTGGCATCTAGGCTTGCATGTTCTGCAAACTCAGCTGCTGCTTGAGCAGTAGAGGTAGCTTTCTTAAATTTCATATTCCAATTATGCCTGCCAATAGAAAAATTACCATTACCATCTCCAAGAAACGATTGCCCTTGTTCCAACCTTTCATCCTTGAAACCCAAGTGGCTTGAACCACCATCATAAACACAATATTGCCTTGAAAGTTCTACAACAGCTCTAGCAGCTAGGCTTGTATGTTCTGAAAACTCAGCCGCTGCTTGAGCAACAGAGATAGTATGCTTAAATTTCATGTTCCAATACTGCCTGCCAATAGAAAAATTACCATTACCATCTCAAGGAAATGATTGCCCATGTTCCAACCTTTCATCCTTGAAAACCAAGTGGCATGAACCACCATCATCAACACAATATTGCCTTGAAAGTTCTACAACAGCTCTGGCAGCTAGGCTTGCATGTTCTGCAAACTAAACCGCTACTTGAGCAGCAGAGGTAGCATCCTTAAATTTCATATTCCAATTATGCCTGCCAATAGAAATATTACCATTACCATCTCCAGGAAATGATTGCCCATGTTCCAACCTTTCATCCTTCAAAACTAAGTGGCATGAACCACCATCATCAACACAATATTGCCTTGAAAGTTCTACAATAGCTATGGCAGTTAGGCTTGCATGTTCTGCAAACTCAGTCATTACTTGAGCAGCAAAGGTAGCATCGTTATATTTCATGTTCCAATTCTGGCTGCCAATAGAAACATTACCATTACCATCTCCAGGAAACGATTGCTTATGTTCCAACCTTTCATCCTTGAAAACCAAGTGGCATGAACCACCACCATCATCACAATATTGCCTTGAAAGTTCTACAACAGCTCTGGCAGCTAGGCTTGCATGTTCTCCAAACTCAACCGCTACTTGAGCAGCAGAGGTAGCATCCTTAAATTTCATATTCCAATTATGCCTGCCAATAGAAAAATTACCATTACCATCTCCAGGAAATGATTGCCCATGTTCCAACCTTTCATCCTTCAAAACTAAGTGGCATGACCCACCATCATCAACACAATATTGACTTGAAAGTTCTACAACAGCTCTGGCAGCTAGGCTTGCATGTTCTGCACACTCAGCCGCTGCTTGAGCAGCAGAGGTAGTATCCTTAAATTTCATGTTCCAATTCTGCCTGCCAATAGAAAACTTACCATTACCATCTCCAGGAAACGATTGCCTTTGTTCCAACCTTTCATCCTTGAAACCCAAGTGGCATGAACCACCATCATCAACACAATATTGCCTTGAAAGTTCTACAACAGCTCTGGCATCTAGGCTTGCATGTTCTGCAAACTCAGCTGCTGCTTGAGCAGTAGAGGTAGCTTTCTTAAATTTCATATTCCAATTATGCCTGCCAATAGAAAAATTACCATTACCATCTCCAAGAAACGATTGCCCTTGTTCCAACCTTTCATCCTTGAAACCCAAGTGGCTTGAACCACCATCATAAACACAATATTGCCTTGAAAGTTCTACAACAGCTCTAGCAGCTAGGCTTGTATGTTCTGAAAACTCAGCCGCTGCTTGAGCAACAGAGATAGTATGCTTAAATTTCATGTTCCAATACTGCCTGCCAATAGAAAAATTACCATTACCATCTCAAGGAAATGATTGCCCATGTTCCAACCTTTCATCCTTGAAAACCAAGTGGCATGAACCACCATCATCAACACAATATTGCCTTGAAAGTTCTACAACAGCTCTGGCAGCTAGGCTTGCATGTTCTGCAAACTAAACCGCTACTTGAGCAGCAGAGGTAGCATCCTTAAATTTCATATTCCAATTATGCCTGCCAATAGAAATATTACCATTACCATCTCCAGGAAATGATTGCCCATGTTCCAACCTTTCATCCTTCAAAACTAAGTGGCATGAACCACCATCATCAACACAATATTGCCTTGAAAGTTCTACAATAGCTATGGCAGTTAGGCTTGCATGTTCTGCAAACTCAGTCATTACTTGAGCAGCAAAGGTAGCATCGTTATATTTCATGTTCCAATTCTGGCTGCCAATAGAAACATTACCATTACCATCTCCAGGAAACGATTGCTTATGTTCCAACCTTTCATCCTTGAAAACCAAGTGGCATGAACCACCACCATCATCACAATATTGCCTTGAAAGTTCTACAACAGCTCTGGCAGCTAGGCTTGCATGTTCTCCAAACTCAACCGCTACTTGAGCAGCAGAGGTAGCATCCTTAAATTTCATATTCCAATTATGCCTGCCAATAGAAAAATTACCATTACCATCTCCAGGAAATGATTGCCCATGTTCCAACCTTTCATCCTTCAAAACTAAGTGGCATGACCCACCATCATCAACACAATATTGACTTGAAAGTTCTACAACAGCTCTTGCAGCTAGGCTTGCATGTTCTGCACACTCAGCCGCTGCTTGAGCAGCAGAGGTAGTATCCTTAAATTTCATGTTCCAATTCTGCCTGCCAATAGAAAACTTACCATTACCATCTCCAGGAAACGATTGCCTTTGTTCCAACCTTTCATCCTTGAAACCCAAGTGGCATGAACCACCATCATCAACAAAATATTGCCTTGAAAGTTCTACAACAGCTCTGGCATCTAGGCTTTCATGTTCTGCAAACTCAGCCGCTGCTTGAGCAGTAGAGGTAGCATCCTTAAATTTCATATTCCAATTATGCCTGCCAATAGAAAAATTACCATTACTATCTCCAGGAAACGATTGCCCTTGTTCCAACCTTTCATCCTTGAAACCAAAGTGGCATGAACCACCATCATAAACACAATATTGCCTTGAAAGTTCTACAACAGCTCTGGCAGCTAGGCTTGCATGTTCTGCAAACTCAGCCGCTGCTTGAGCAACAGAGATAGCATGCTTAAATTTCATGTTCCAATACTGCCTGCCAATAGAAAAATTACCATTACCATCTCAAGGAAATGATTGCCCATGTTCCAACCTTTCATCCTTGAAAACCAAGTGGCATGAACCACCATCATCAACACAATATTGCCTTGAAAGTTCTACAACAGCTATGGCAGCTTGGCTTGCATGTTCTGCAAACTCAACCGCTACTTGAGCAGCAGAGGTAGCATCCTTAAATTTCATATTCCAGTTATGCCTGCCAATAGAAATAATACCATTACCATCTCCAGGAAACGATTGCCCTTGTTCCAACCTTTCATCCTTGAATCCCAAGTGGCATGAACCACCATCATCAACACAATATTGACTTGAAAGTTCTACAACAGCTCTGGCAGCTAGGCTTGCATATTCTGCAAACTCAACCGCTACTTGAGCAGCAGAGGTAGCATCCTTAAATTTCATATTCCAATTATGCCTGCCAATAGAAAAATTACCATTACCATCTCCAGGAAACGATTGCCCTTGATCCAACCTTTCATCCTTGAAACCCAAGTGGCATGAACCACCATCATAAACACAATATTGCCTTGAAAGTTCTACAACAGCTCTGGCAGCTAGGCTTGCATGTTCTGCAAACTCAGCCGCTGCTTGAGCAACAGAGATAGCATGCTTAAATTTCATGTTCCAATACTGCCTGCCAATAGAAAAATTACCATTACCATCTCAAGGAAATGATTGCCCATGTTCCAACCTTTCATCCTTGAAAACCAAGTGGCATGAACCACCATCATCAACACAATATTGCCTTGAAAGTTCTACAACAGCTCTGGCAGCTAGGCTTGCATGTTCTGCAAACTCAACCGCTACTTGAGCAGCAGAGGTAGCATCCTTAAATTTCATATTCCAATTATGCCTGCCAATAGAAATAATACCATTACCATCTCCAGGAAATGATTGCCCATGTTCCAACCTTTCATCCTTCAAAACTAAGTGGCATCAACCACCATCATCAACACAATATTGCCTTGAAAGTTCTACAATAGCTATGGCAGTTAGGCTTGCATGTTCTGCAAACTCAGTCATTACTCGAGCAGCAAAGGAAGCATCCTTAAATTTCATGTTCCAATTCTGCCTGCCAATAGAAAAATTACCATTACCATCTCAAGGAAATGATTGCCCATGTTCCAACCTTTCATCCTTGAAAACCAAGTGGCATGAACCACCATCATCAACACAATATTGCCTTGAAAGTTCTACAACAGCTCTGGCAGCTAGGCTTGCATGTTCTGCAAACTAAACCGCTACTTGAGCAGCAGAGGTAGCATCCTTAAATTTCATATTCCAATTATGCCTGCCAATAGAAATATTACCATTACCATCTCCAGGAAATGATTGCCCATGTTTCAACCTTTCATCCTTCAAAACTAAGTGGCATGAACCACCATCATCAACATAATATTTCCTTGAAAGTTCTACAATAGCTATGGCAGTTAGGCTTGCATGTTCTGCAAACTCAGTCATTACTTGAGCAGCAAAGGTAGCATCGTTATATTTCATGTTCCAATTCTGGCTGCCAATAGAAAAATTACCATTACCATCTCCAGGAAACGATTGCTTATGTTACAACCTTTCATCCTTGAAAACCAAGTGGCATGAACCACCATCATCAACAAAATATTGCCTTGAAAGTTCTACAACAGCTCTGGCATCTAGGCTTTCATGTTCTGCAAACTCAGCCGCTGCTTGAGCAGTAGAGGTAGCATCCTTAAATTTCATATTCCAATAATGCCAGCCAATAGAAATATTACCATTACCATCTCCAGGAAACGATTGCCCTTGTTCCAACCTTTCATCCTTGAAATCCAAGTGGCATGAACCACCATCATAAACACAATATTGCCTTGAAAGTTCTACAACAGCTCTGGCAGCTAGGCTTGCATGTTCTGCAAACTCAGCCGCTGCTTGAGCAACAGAGTTAGCATGCTTAAATTTCATGTTCCAATACTGCCTGCCAATAGAAAAATTACCATTACCATCTCAAGGAAATGATTGCCCATGTTCCAACCTTTCATCCTTGAAAACCAAGTGGCATGAACCACCATCATCAACACAATATTGCCTTGAAAGTTCTACAACAGCTATGGCAGCTTGGCTTGCATGTTCTGCAAACTCAACCGCTACTTGAGCAGCAGAGGTAGCATCCTTAAATTTCATATTCCAATTATGCCTGCCAATAGAAATAATACCATTACCATCTCCAGAAAACGATTGCCCTTGTTCAAACCTTTCATCCTTGAATCCCAAGTGGCATGAACCACCATCATCAACACAATATTGACTTGAAAGTTCTACAACAGCTCTGGCAGCTAGGCTTGCATGTTCTGCAAACTCAACCGCTACTTGAGCAGCAGAGGTAGCATCCTTAAATTTCATATTCCAATTATGCCTGCCAATAGAAAAATTACCATTACCATCTCCAGAAAACGATTGCCCTTGTTCCAACCTTTCATCCTTGAAACCCAAGTGGCATGAACCACCATCATAAACATAATATTGCCTTGAAAGTTCTACAACAGCTCTGGCAGCTAGGCTTGCATGTTCTGCAAACTCAGCCGCTGCTTGAACAACAGAGATAGCATGCTTAAATTTCATGTTCCAATACTGCCTGCCAATAGAAAAATTACCATTACCATCTCAAGGAAATGATTGCCCATGTTCCAACCTTTCATCCTTCAAAACGAAGTGGCATGAACCACCATCATCAACACAATATTGCCTTGAAAGTTCTACAATAGCTATGGCAGTTAGGCTTGCATGTTCTGCAAACTCAGTCATTACTTGAGCAGCAAAGGAAGCATCCTTAAATTTCATGTTCCAATTCTGCCTGCCAATAGAAAAATTACCATTACCATCTCAAGGAAATGATTGCCCATGTTCCAACCTTTCATCCTTGAAAACCAAGTGGCATGAACCACCATCATCAACACAATATTGCCTTGAAAGTTCTACAACAGCTTTGGCTGCTAGGCTTGCATGTTCTGCAAACTAAACCGCTACTTGAGCAGCAGAGGTAGCATCCTCAAATTTCATATTCCAATTATGCCTGCCAATAGAAATATTACCATTACCATCTCCAGGAAATGGTTGCCCATGTTCCAACCTTTCATCCTTCAAAACTAAGTGGCATGAACCACCATCATCAACACAATATTGCCTTGAAAGTTCTACAATAGCTATGGCAGTTAGGCTTGCATGTTCTGCAAACTCAGTCATTACTTGAGCAGCAAAGGTAGCATCGTTATATTTCATGTTCCAATTCTGGCTGCAAATAGAAAAATTACCATTACCATCTCCAGGAAACGATTGCTTATGTTCCAACCTTTCATCCTTGAAAACCAAGTGGCATGAACCACCACCATCATCACAATATTGCCTTGAAAGTTCTACAACAGCTGTGGCAGCTAGGCTTGCATGTTCTGCAAACTCAACCGCTACTTGAGCAGCAGAGGTAGCATCCTTAAATTTCATATTCCAATTATGCCTGCCAATAGAAAAATTACCATTACCATCTCCAGGAAATGATTGCCCATGTTCCAACCTTTCATCCTTCAAAACTAAGTGGCATGACCCACCATCATCAACACAATATTGACTTGAAAGTTCTACAACAGCTCTTGCAGCTAGGCTTGCATGTTCTGCACACTCAGCCGCTGCTTGAGCAGCAGAGGTAGTTTCCTTAAATTTTATGTTCCAATTCTTCCTGCCAATAGTAAACTTACCATTACCATCTCCACGAAACGATTGCCTTTGTTCCAGCCTTTCATCCTTGAAACCCAAGTGGCATGAACCACCATCATCAACACAATATTGCCTTGAAAGTTCTACAACAGCTCTGGCATCTAGGCTTGCATGTTCTGTAAACTCAGCCGCTGCTTGAGCAGTAGAGGTAGCATCCTTAAATTTCATATTCCAATTATGCCTGCCAATAGAAAAATTACCATTACCATCTCCAGGAAACGATTGCCCTTGTTCCAACCTTTCATCCTTGAAACCCAAGTGGCATGAACCACCATCATAAACACAATATTGCCTTGAAAGTTCTACAACAGCTCTGGCAGCTAGGCTTGCATGTTCTGCAAACTCAGCCGCTGCTTGAGCAACAGAGATAGCATGCTTAAATTTCATGTTCCAATACTGCCTGCCAATAGAAAAATTACCATTACCATCTCAAGGAAATGATTGCCCATGTTCCAACCTTTCATCCTTGAAAACCAAGTGGCATGAACCACAATCATCAACACAATATTGCCTTGAAAGTTCTACAACAGCTCTGGCAGCTAGGCCTGCATGTTCTGCAAACTCAACCGCTACTTGAGCAGCAGAGGTAGCATCCTTAAATTTCATATTCCAATTATGCATGCCAATAGAAATATTACCATTACCATCTCCAGGAAACGATTGCCCTTGTTCCAACCTTTCATCCTTGAATCCCAAGTGGCATGAACCACCATCATCAACACAATATTGACTTGAAAGTTCTACAACAGCTCTGGCAGCTAGGCTTGCATGTTCTGCAAACTCAACCGCTACTTGAGCAGCAGAGGTAGCATCCTTAAATTTCATATTCCAATTATGCCTGCCAATAGAAAAATTACCATTACCATCTCCAGGAAACGATTGCCCTTATTCCAACCTTTCATCCTTGAAACCCAAGTGGCATGAACCACCATCATAAACACAATATTGCCTTGAAAGTTCTACAACAGCTATGGCAGCTAGGCTTGCATGCTCTGCAAACTCAGCCGCTGCTTGAGCAACATAGATAGCATTCTTAAATTTCATGTTCCAATACTACCTGCCAATAGAAAAATTACCATTACCACAAGGAAATGATTGCCAATGTTCCAACCTTTCATCCTTGAAAACCAAGTGGCATGAACCACCATCATCAACACAATATTGCCTTGAAAGTTCTACAACAGCTATGGCAGCTAGGCTTGCATGTTCTGCAAACTCAACCGCTACTTGAGCAGCAGAGGTAGCATCCTTAAATTTCATATTCCAATTATGCCTGCCAATAGAAATAATACCATTACCATCTCCAGGAAACGATTGCCCTTGTTCCAACCTTTCATCCTTGAATCCCCAGTGGCATGAACCACCATCATCAACACAATATTGACTTGAAAGTTCTACAACAGCTCTGGCAGCTAGGCTTGCACGTTCTGCAAACTCAACCGCTACTTCAGCAGCAGAGGTAGCATCCTTAAATTTCATATACCAATTATGCCTGCCAATAGAAAAATTACCATTACCATCTCCAGGAAACGATTGCCCTTGTTCCAACCTTTCATCCTTGAAACCCAAGTGGCATGAACCACAATCATAAACACAATATTGCCTTGAAAGTTCTACAACAGCTCTGGCAGCTAGGCTTGCATGCTCTGCAAACTCAGCCGCTGCTTGAGCAACATAGATAGCATTCTTAAATTTCATGTTCCAATACTACCTGCCAATAGAAAAATTACCATTACCACAAGGAAATGATTGCCAATGTTCCAACCTTTCATCCTTGAAAACCAAGTGGCATGAACCACCATCATCAACACAATATTGCCTTGAAAGTTCTACAACAGCTATGGCAGCTAGGCTTGCATGTTCTGCAAACTCAACCGCTACTTGAGCAGCAGAGGTAGCATCCTTAAATTTCATATTCCAATTATGCCTGCCAATAGAAATAATACCATTACCATCTCCAGGAAACGATTGCCCTTGTTCCAACCTTTCATCCTTGAATCCCCAGTGGCATGAACCACCATCATCAACACAATATTGACTTGAAAGTTCTACAACAGCTCTGGCAGCTAGGCTTGCACGTTCTGCAAACTCAACCGCTACTTCAGCAGCAGAGGTAGCATCCTTAAATTTCATATTCCAATTATGCCTGCCAATAGAAAAATTACCATTACTATCTCCAGGAAACGATTGCCCTTGTTCCAACCTTTCATCCTTGAAACCCAAGTGGCATGAACCACCATCATAAACACAATATTGCCTTGAAAGTTCTACAACAGCTCTGGCAGCTAGGCTTGCATGTTCTACAAACTCAGCCGCTGCTTGAGCAACAGAGATAGCATGCTTAAATTTCATGTTCCAATACTGCCTACCAATAGAAAAATTACCATTACCATCTCAAGGAAATGATTGCCCATGTTCCAACCTTTCATCCTTGAAAACCAAGTGGCATAAACCACCATCATCAACACAATATTGCCTTGAAAGTTCTACAAGAGCTCTGGCAGCTAGGCTTGCATGTTCTGCAAACTCAACCGCTACTTGAGCAGCAGAGGTAGCATCATTAAATTTCATATTCCAATTATGCCTGCCAATAGAAATAATACCATTACCATCTCCAGGAAATGATTGCCCATGTTCCAATCTTTCATCCTTCAAAACTAAGTGGCATGAACCACCATCATCAACACAATATTGCCTTGAAAGTTCTACAATAGCTATGGCAGTTAGGCTTGCATGTTCTGCAAACTCAGTCATTACTTGAGCAACAGAGATAGCATGCTTAAATTTCATGTTCCAATACTGCCTGCCAATAGAAAAATTACCATTACCATCTCCAGGAAACGATTGCCCATGTTCCAACCTTTCATCCTTGAAAACCAAGTGGCATGAACCACCACCATCATCACAATATTGCCTTGAAAGTTCTACAACAGCTCTGGCAGCTAGGCTTGCCTGTTCTGCAAACTCAACCGCTACTTGAGCAGCAGAGGTAGCATCCTTAAATTTCATATTCCAATTATGCCTGAAAATAGAAAAATTACCATTACTATCTCCAGGAAATGATTGCCCATGTTCCAACCTTTCATCCTTCAAAACTAAGTGGCATGACCCACCATCATCAACACAATATTGCCTTGAAAGTTCTACAATAGCTATGGCAGTTAGGCTTGCATGTTCTGCAAACTCAGTCATTACTTGAGCAGCAAAGGAAGCATCCTTAAATTTCATGTTCCAATTCTGGCTGCCAATAGAAAAATTACCATTACCATCTCCAGGAAACGATTGCCCATGTTCCAACCTTTCATCCTTGAAAACCAAGTGGCATGAACCACAACCATCATCACAATATTGCCTTGAAAGTTCTACAACAGCTCTGGCAGCTAGGCTTGCATGTTCTGCAAACTCAACCGCTACTTGAGCAGCAGAGGTAGCATCCTTAAATTTCATATTCCAATTATGCCTGAAAATAGAAAAATTACCATTACTATCTCCAGGAAATGATTGGCCATGTTCCAACCTTTCATCCTTCAAAACTAAGTGGCATGACCCACCATCATCAACACAATATTGACTTGAAAGTTCTACAACAGCTCTGGCAGCTAGGCTTGCATGTTCTGCACACTCAGCCGCTGCTTGAGCAGCAGAGGTAGTATCCTTAAATTTCATGTTCCAATTCTGCCTACCAATAGAAAACTTACCATTACCATCTCCAGAAAACGATTGCCTTTGTTCCAACCTTTCATCCTTGAAACCCAAGTGGCATGAACCACCATCATCAACAAAATATTGCCTTTTAAGTTCTACAACAGCTCTGGCATCTAGGCTTGCATGTTCTGTAAACTCAGCCGCTGCTTGAGCAGTAGAGGTAGCATCCTTAAATTTCATATTCCAATTATGCCTGCCAATAGAAAAATTACCATTACCATCTCCAGGAAACGATTGCCCTTGTTCCAACCTTTCATCCTTGAAACCCAAGTGGCATGAACCACCATCATAAACACAATATTGCCTTGAAAGTTCTACAACAACTCTGGCAGCTAGGCTTGCATGTTCTTCAAACTCAGCCGCTGCTTGAGCAACAGAGATAGCATGCTTAAATTTCATGTTCCAATACTGCCTGCCAATAGAAAAATTACCATTACCATCTCAAGGAAATGATTGCCCATGTTCCAACCTTTCATCCTTGAAAACCAAGTGGCATGAACCACAATCATCAACACAATATTGCCTAGAAAGTTCTACAACAGCTCTGGCAACTAGGCTTGCATGTTCTGCAAACTCAACCGCTACTTGAGCAGCAGAGGTAGCATCCTTAAATTTCATATTCCAATTATGCCTGCCAATAGAAATAATACCATTACCATCTCCAGGAAATGATTGCCCTTGTTCCAACCTTTCATCCTTGAATCCCAAGTGGCATGAACCACCATCATCAACACAATATTGACTTGAAATTTCTACAACAGCTCTGGCAGCTAGGCTTGCATGTTCTGCAAACTCAACCGCTACTTGAGCAGCAGAGGTAGCATCCTTAAATTTCATATTCTAATTATGCCTGCCAATAGAAAAATTACCATTACCATCTCCAGGAAACGATTGCCCTTATTCCAACCTTTCATCCTTGAAACCCAAGTGGCATGAACCACCATCATAAACACAATATTGGCTTGAAAGTTCTACAACAGCTCTGGCAGCTAGGCTTGCATGTTCTGCACACTCAGCCGCTGCTTGAGCAGCAGAGATAGTATGCTTAAATTTCATGTTCCAATACTGCCTGCCAATAGAAAAATTACCATTACCATCTCAAGGAAATGATTGCCCATGTTCCAACCTTTCATCCTTGAAAACCAAGTGGCATGAACCACCATCATCAACACAATATTGCCTTGAAAGTTCTACAACAGCTCTGGCAGCGAGGCTTGCATGTTCTGCAAACTCAACCGCTACTTGAGTAGCAGAGGTAGCATCCTTAAATTTCATATTCCAATTATGCCTGCCAATAGAAATAATACCATTACCATCTTCAGGAAATGATTGCCCATGTTCCAACCTTTCATCCATCAAAACTTAGTGGCATGAACCACCATCATCAACACAATATTGACTTGAAAGTTCTACAACAGCTCTGGCAGCTAGGCTTGCATGTTCTGCAAACTCAGCCGCTGCTTGAGCAACAAAGATAGCATACTTAAATTTCATATTCCAATACTGCCTGCCAATAGAAAAATTACCATTACCATCTCCAGGAAATGATTGCCCATGTTCCAACCTTTCATCCATCAAAACTTAGTGGCATGAACCACCATCATCAACACAATATGGACTTGAAAGTTCTACAACAGCTCTGGCAGCTAGGCTTGCATGTTCTGCAAACTCAGCCGCTGCTTGAGCAGCAGAGGTAGCATCCTTAAATTTCATATTCCAATTATGCCTGCCAATAGAAAAATTACCATTACCATCTCCAGGAAACGATTGCCCTTGTTCCAACCTTTCATCCTTGAAACCCAAGTGGCATGAACCACAATCATAAACACAATGTTGCCTTGAAAGTTCTACAACAGCTCTGGCAGCTAGGCTTGCATGCTCTGCAAACTCAGCCGCTGCTTGAGCAACAGAGATAGCATGCTTAAATTTCATGTTCCAATACTGCCTGCCAATAGAAAAATTACCATTACCATCTCAAGGAAATGATTGCCCATGTTCCAACCTTTCATCCTTGAAAACCAAGTGGCATGAACCACCATCATCAACACAATATTGCCTTGAAAGTTCTACAACAGCTCTGGCAGCTAGGCTTGCATGTTCTGCAAACTCAACCGCTACTTGAGCAGCAGAGGTAGCATCCTTAAATTTCATATTCCAATTATGCCTGCCAATAGAAATAATACCATTACCATATCCAGGAAACCATTGCCCATGTTCCAACCTTTCATCCTTGAATCCCAAGTGGCATGAACCACCATCATCAACACAATATTGACTTGAAAGTTCTACAACAGCTCTGGCAGCTAGGCTTGCATGTTCTGCAAACTCAACCGCTACTTGAGCAGCAGAGGTAGCATCCTTAAATTTCATATTCCAATTATGCCTGCCAATAGAAATAATACCATTACCATCTCCAGGAAATGATTGCCCATGTTCCAACCTTTCATCCATCAAAACTTAGTGGCATTAACCACCATCATCAACACAATATTGACTTGAAAGTTCTACAACAGCTCTGGCAGCTAGGCTTGCATATTCTGCAAACTCAGCCGCTGCTTGAGCAACAGAGATAGCATGCTTAAATTTCATGTTCCAATACTGCCTGCCAATAGAAAAATTACCATTACCATCTCCAGGAAATGATTGCCCATGTTCCAACCTTTCATCCATCAAAACTTAGTGGCATGAACCACCATCATCAACACAATATGGACTTGAAAGTTC
The DNA here is from genome assembly GCF_000390325.3 of Nicotiana tomentosiformis. Classification (NCBI taxonomy): domain Eukaryota; kingdom Viridiplantae; phylum Streptophyta; class Magnoliopsida; order Solanales; family Solanaceae; genus Nicotiana; species Nicotiana tomentosiformis. The sequence continues at coordinate 1,843,544 of NW_027174561.1, forward strand.
TACAACACCTCTGGCAGCTAGGCTTGCATGTTCTGCAAACTCAGCCGCTGCTTGAGCAGCAGAGGTAGCATCCTTAAATTTCATATTCCAATTATGCCTGCCAATAGAAAAATTACCATTACCATCTCCAGGAAACGATTGCCCTTGTTCCAACCTTTCATCCTTGAAACCCAAGTGGCATGAACCACCATCATAAACACAATATTGCCTTGAAAGTTCTACAACAGCTCTGGCAGCTAGGCTTGCATGTTCTGCAAACTCAGCCGCTGCTTGAGCAACATAGATAGCATGCTTAAATTTCATGTTCCAATACTGCCTGCCAATAGAAAAATTACCATTACCATCTCAAGGAAATGATTGCCAATGTTCCAACCTTTCATCCTTGAAAACCAAGTGGCATGAACCACCATCATCAACACAATATTGCCTTGAAAGTTCTACAACAGCTCTGGCAGCTAGGCTTGCATGTTCTGCAAACTCAACCGCTACTTGAGCAGCAGAGGTAGCATCCTTAAATTTCATATTCCAATTATGCCTGCCAATAGAAATAATACCATTACCATCTCCAGGAAACGATTGCCCATGTTCCAACCTTTCATCCTTGAATCCCAAGTGGCATGAACCACCATCATCAACACAATATTGACTTGAAAGTTCTACAACAGCTCTGGCAGCTAGGCTTGCATGTTCTGCAAACTCAACCGCTACTTGAGCAGCAGAGGTAGCATCCTTAAATTTCATATTCCAATTATGCCTGCCAATAGAAAAATTACCATTACCATCTCCAGGAAACGATTGCCCTTGTTCCAACCTTTCATCCTTGAAACCCAAGTGGCATGAACCACCATCATAAACACAATATTGCCTTGAAAGTTCTACAACAGCTCTGGCAGCTAGGCTTGCATGCTCTGCAAACTCAGCCGCTGCTTGAGCAACAGAGATAGCATGCTTAAATTTCATGTTCCAATACTGCCTGCCAATAGAAAAATTACCATTACCATCTCAAGGAAATGATTGCCCATGTTCCAACCTTTCATCCTTGAAAACCAAGTGGCATGAACCACCATCATCAACACAATATTGCCTTGAAAGTTCTACAACAGCTCTGGCAGCTAGGCTTGCATGTTCTGCAAACTCAGCCGTTGCTTGAGCAGCAGAGGTAGCATCCTTAAATTTCATATTCCAATTATGCCTGCCAATAGAAAAATTACCATTACCATCTCCAGGAAACGATTGCCCTTGTTCCAACCTTTCATCCTTGAAACCCAAGTGGCATGAACCACCATCATAAACACAATATTGCCTTGAAAGTTCTACAATAGCTCTAGCAGCTAGGCTTGCATGTTCTGCAAACTCAGCCGCTGCTTGAGCAACATAGATAGCATGCTTAAATTTCATGTTCCAATACTGCCTGCCAATAGAAAAATTACCATTACCATCTCAAGGAAATGATTGCCAATGTTCCAACCTTTCATCCTTGAAAACCAAGTGGCATGAACCACCATCATCAACACAATATTGCCTTGAAAGTTCTACAACAGCTCTGGCAGCTAGGCTTGCATGTTCTGCAAACTCAACCGCTACATGAGCAGCAGAGGTAACATCCTTAAATTTCTTATTCCAATTATGCCTGCCAATAGAAATAATACCATTACCATCTCCAGGAAACGATTGCCCATGTTCCAACCTTTCATCCTTGAATCCCAAGTGGCATGAACCACCATCATCAACACAATATTGACTTGAAAGTTCTACAACAGCTCTGGCAGCTAGGCTTGCATGTTCTGCAAACTCAACCGCTACTTGAGCAGCAGAGGTAGCATCCTTAAATTTCATATTCCAATTATGCCTGCCAATAGAAAAATTACCATTACCATCTCCAGGAAACGATTGCCATTGTTCCAACCTTTCATCCTTGAAACCCAAGTGGCATGAACCACCATCATAAACACAATATTGCCTTGAAAGTTCTACAACAGCTCTGGCAGCTAGGCTTGCATGCTCTGCAAACTCAGCCGCTGCTTGAGCAACAGAGATAGCATGCTTAAATTTCATGTTCCAATACTGCCTGCCAATAGAAAAATTACCATTACCATCTCAAGGAAATGATTGCCCATGTTCCAACCTTTCATCCTTGAAAACCAAGTGGCATGAACCACCATCATCAACACAATATTGCCTTGAAAGTTCTACAACAGCTCTGGCAGCTAGGCTTGCATGTTCTGCAAACTCAACCGCTACTTGAGCAGCAGAGGTAGCATCCTTAAATTTCATATTCCAATTATGCCTGCCAATAGAAATAATACCATTACCATCTCCAGGAAATGATTGCCCATGTTCCAACCTTTCATCCATCAAAACTTAGTGGCATGAACCACCATCATCAACACAATATTGACTTGAAAGTTCTACAACAGCTCTAGCAGCTAGGCTTGCATATTCTGCAAACTCAGCCGCTGCTTGAGCAACAGAGATAGCATGCTTAAATTTCATGTTCCAATACTGCCTGCCAATAGAAAAATTACCATTACCATCTCAAGGAAATGATTGCCCATGTTCCAACCTTTCATCCTTGAAAACCAAGTGGCATGAACCACCATCATCAACACAATATTGCCTTGAAAGTTCTACAACAGCTCTGGCAGCTAGGCTTGCATGTTCTGCAAACTCAACCGCTACTTGAGCAGCAGAGGTAGCATCCTTAAATTTCATATTCCAATTATGCCTGCCAATAGAAAAAATACCATTACCATCTCCAGGAAATGATTGCCCATGTTCCAACCTTTCATCCATCAAAACTTAGTGGCATGAACCACCATCATCAACACAATATTGACTTGAAAGTTCTACAACAGCTCTGGCAGCTAGGCTTGCATATTCTGCAAACTAAGCCGCTGCTTGAGCAACAGAGATAGCATGCTTAAATTTCATGTTCCAATACTGCCTGCCAATAGAAAAATTACCATTACCATCTCCAGGAAATGATTGCCCATGTTCCAACCTTTCATCCATCAAAACTTAGTGGCATGAACCTCCATCATCAACACAATATGGACTTGAAAGTTCTACAACAGCTCTGGCAGCTAGGCTTGCATGTTCTGCAAACTCAGCCGCTGCTTGAGCAGCAGAGGTAGCATCCTTAAATTTCATATTCCAATTATGCCTGCCAATAGAAAAATTACCATTACCATCTCCAGGAAACGATTGCCCTTGTTCCAACCTTTCATCCTTGAAACCTAAGTGGCATGAACCACCATCATAAACACAATATTGCCTTGAAAGTTCTACAACAGCTCTGGCAGCTAGGCTTGCATGTTCTGCAAACTCAGCCGCTGCTTGAGCAACATAGATTGCATGCTTAAATTTTATGTTCCAATACTGCCTGCCAATAGAAAAATTACCATTACCATCTCAAGGAAATGATTGTTAATGTTCCAACCTTTCATCCTTGAAAAGCAAGTGGCATGAACCACCATCATCAACACAATATTGCCTTGAAAGTTCTACAACAGCTCTGGCAGCTAGGCTTGCATGTTCTGCAAACTCAACCGCTACTTGAGCAGCAGAGGTAGGATCCTTAAATTTCATATTCCAATTATGCCTGCCAATAGAAATAATACCATTACCATCTCCAGGAAACGATTGCCCTTGTTCCAACCTTTCATCCTTGAATCCCAAGTGGCATGAACCACCATCATCAACACAATATTGACTTGAAAGTTCTACAACAGCTCTGGCAGCTAGGCTTGCATGTTCTGTAAACTCAACCGCTACTTGAGCAGCAGAGGAAGCATCCTTAAATTTCATATTCCAATTATGCCTGCCAATAGAAAAATTACCATTACCATCTCCAGGAAACGATTGCCCTTGTTCCAACCTTTCATCCTTGAAACCCAAGTGGCATGAACCACCATCATAAACACAATATTGCCTTGAAAGTTATACAACAGCTCTGGCAGCTAGGCTTGCATGTTCTGCAAACTCAGCCGCTGCTTGAGCAACAAAGATAGCATGCTTAAATTTCATGTTCCAATACTGCCTGCCAATAGAAAAATTACCATTACCATCTCAAGGAAATGATTGCCCATGTTCCAACCTTTCATCCTTGAAAACCAAGTGGCATGAACCACCATCATCAAAACAATATTGCCTTGAAAGTTCTACAACAGCTCTGGCAGCTAGGCTTGCATGTTCTGCAAACTCAACCGCAACTTGAGCAGCAGAGGTAGCATCCTTAAATTTCATATTCCAATTATGCCTGCCAATAGAAAAATTACCATTACCATCTCCAGGAAATGATTTCCCATGTTCCAACCTTTCATCCTTCAAAACTAAGTGGCATGACCCACCATCATCAACACAATATTGACTTGAAAGTTCTATAACAGCTCTGGCAGCTAGGCTTGCATGTTCTGCACATTCAGCCGCTGCTTGAGCAGCAGAGGTAGTATCCTTAAATTTTATGTTCCAATTCTACCTGCCAATAGAAAACTTACCATTACCATCTCCAGGAAACGATTGCCTTTGTTCCAACCTTTCATCCTTGAAATCCAAGTGGCATGAACCACCATCATCAACACAATATTGCCTTGAAAGTTCTACAACAGCTCTGGCATCTAGGCTTGCATGTTCTGCAAACTCAGCCGCTGCTTGAGCAGTAGAGGTAGCATCCTTAAATTTCATATTCCAATTATGCCTACCAATAGAAAAATTACCATTACCATCTCCAGGAAACGATTGCCCTTGTTCCAACCTTTCATCCTTGAAACCCAAGTGGCATGAACCACCATCATAAACACAATATTGCCTTGAAAGTTATACAACAGCTCTGGCAGCTAGGCTTGCATGTTCTGCAAACTCAACCGCTACTTGAGCAACAGAGGTAGCATCCTTAAATTTCATATTCCAATTATGCCTGCCAATAGAAATAATACCATTACCATCTCCAGGAAACAATTGCCCTTGTTCCAGCCTTTCATCCTTGAATCCCAAGTGGCTTGAACCACCATCATCAACACAATATTGCCTTGAAAGTTCTACAACAGCTCTGGCAGCTAGGCTTGCATATTCTGCAAACTCAACCGCTACTTGAGCAGCAGAGGTAGCATCCTTAAATTTCATATTCCAATTATGCCTACCAATAGAAATAATACCATTACCATCTCAAGGAAATGATTGCCCATGTTCCAACCTTTCATCCATCAAAACTTAGTGGCATGAACCACCATCATCAACACAATATTGACTTGAAAGTTCTACAACAGCTCTGGCAGCTAGGCTTGCATGTTCTGTAAACTCAACCGCTACTTGAGCAGCAGAGGAAGCATCCTTAAATTTCATATTCCAATTATGCCTGCCAATAGAAAAATTACCATTACCATCTCCAGGAAACGATTGCCCTTGTTCCAACCTTTCATCCTTGAAACCCAAGTGGCATGAACCACCATCATAAACACAATATTGCCTTGAAAGTTATACAACAGCTCTGGCAGCTAGGCTTGCATGTTCTGCAAACTCAGCCGCTGCTTGAGCAACAAAGATAGCATGCTTAAATTTCATGTTCCAATACTGCCTGCCAATAGAAAAATTACCATTACCATCTCAAGGAAATGATTGCCCATGTTCCAACCTTTCATCCTTGAAAACCAAGTGGCATGAACCACCATCATCAACACAATATTGCCTTGAAAGTTCTACAACAGCTCTGGCAGCTAGGCTTGCATGTTCTGCAAACTCAACCGCTGCTTGAGCAGCAGAGGTAGCATCCTTAAATTTCATATTCCAATTATGCCTGCCAATAGAAAAATTACCATTACCATCTCCAGGAAATGATTGCCCATGTTCCAACCTTTCATCCATCAAAACTTAGTGGCATGAACCACCATCATCAACACAATATTGACTTGAAAGTTCTACAACAGCTCTGGCAGCTAGGCTTGCATGTTCTGCAAACTTAGCCGCTGCTTGAGCAGCAGAGGTAGCATCCTTAAATTTCATATTCCAATTATGCCTGCAATTAGAAAAATTACCATTACCATCTCCAGTAAATGATTGCCCATGTTCCAACCTTTCATCCATCAAAACTTAGTGGCATGAACCACCATCATCAACACAATATTGACTTGAAAGTTCTACAACAGCTCTGGCAGCTAGGCTTGCATATTCTGCAAACTAAGCCGCTGCTTGAGCAACAGAGATAGCATGCTTAAATTTCATGTTCCAATACTTCCTGCCAATAGAAAAATTACCATTACCATCTCCAGGAAATGATTGCCCATGTTCCAACCTTTCATCCATCAAAACTTAGTGGCATGAACCTCCATCATCAACACAATATGGACTTGAAAGTTCTACAACAGCTCTGGCAGCTAGGCTTGCATCTTCTGCAAACTCAGCCGCTGCTTGAGCAGCAGAGGTAGCATCCTTAAATTTCATATTCCAATTATGCCTGCCAATAGAAAAATTACCATTACCATCTCCAGGAAACGATTGCCCTTGTTCCAACCTTTCATCCTTGAAACCCAAGTGGTATGAACCACCATCATAAACACAATATTGCCTTGAAAGTTCTACAACAGCTCTGGCAGCTAGGCTTGCATGTTCTGCAAACTCAGCCGCTGCTTGAGCAACAGAGATAGCATGCTTAAATTTCATGTTCCAATACTGCCTGTCAATAGAAAAATTACCATTACCATCTCAAGGAAATGATTGCCCACGTTCCAACCTTTCATCTTTGAAAACCAAGTGGCATGAACCACCATCATCAACACAATATTGCCTTGAAAGTTCTACAACAGCTCTGGCAGCTAGGCTTGCATGTTCTGCAAACTCAACCGCTACTTGAGCAGCAGAGGTAGCATCCTTAAATTTCATATTCCAATTATGCCTGCCAATAGAAATAATACCATTACCATCTCCAGGAAACGATTGCCCTTGTTCCAACCTTTCATCCTTGAATCCCAAGTGGCATGAACCACCATCATCAACACAATATTGCCTTGAAAGTTCTACAACAGCTCTGGCAGCTAGGCTTGCATGTTCTGCAAACTAAACCGCTACTTGAGCAGCAGAGGTTGCATCCTTAAATTTCATATTCCAATTATGCCTGCCAATAGAAATATTACCATTACCATCTCCAGGAAATGATTGCCCTTGTTCCAACCTTTCATCCTTGAATCCCAAGTGGCATGAACCACCATCATCAACACAATATTGCCTTGAAAGTTCTACAATAGCTATGGCAGTTAGGCTTGCATGTTCTGCAAACTCAGTCATTACTTGAGCAGCAAAGGTAGCATCCTTAAATTTCATGTTCCAATTCTGGCTGCCAATAGAAGAATTACCATTACCATCTCCAGGAAACGATTGCCCATGTTCCAACCTTTCATCCTTGAAAACCAAGTGGCATGAACCACCACCATCATCACAATATTGCCTTGAAAGTTCTACAACAGCTCTGGCAGCTAGGCTTGCATGTTCTGCAAACTCAACCGCTACTTGAGCAGCAGAGGTAGCATCCTTAAATTTCATATTCCAATTATGCCTGCCAATAGAAAAATTACCATTACCATCTCCAGGCAATGATTGCCCATGTTCCAACCTTTCATCCTTCAAAACTAAGTGGCATGACCCACCATCATCAACACAATATTGACTTGAAAGTTTTATAACAGCTCTGGCAGCTAGGCTTGCATGTTCTGCACACTCAGCCGCTGCTTGAGCAGCAGAGGTAGTATCCTTAAATTTCATGTTCTAATTCTGCCTGCCAATAGAAAACTTACCATTACCATCTCCAGGAAACGATTGCCTTTGTTCCAACCTTTCATCCTTGAAACCTAAGTGGCATGAACCACCATCATCAACACAATATTGCCTTGAAAGTTCTGCAACAGCTCTGGCATCTAGGCTTGCATGTTCTGCAAACTCAACCGCTGCTTGAGCAGTAGAGGTAGCATCCTTAAATTTCATATTCCAATTATGCCTGCCAATAGAAAAATTACCATTACCATCTCCAAAAAACAATTGCCCTTGTTCCAACCTTTCATCCTTGAAACCCAAGTGGCATGAACCACCATCATAAACACTATATTGCCTTGAAAGTTCTACAACAGCTCTGGCAGCTAGGCTTGCATGTTCTGCAAACTCAACCGCTACTTGAGCAACAGAGGTAGCATCCTTAAATTTCATATTCCAATTATGCCTGCCAATAGAAATAATACCATTACCATCTCCAGGAAACGATTGCCCTTGTTCCAGCCTTTCATCCTTGAATCCCAAGTGGCATGAACCACCATCATCAACACAATATTGCCTTGAAAGTTCTACAACAGCTCTGGCAGCTAGGCTTGCATGTTCTGCAAACTAAACCGCTACTTGAGCAGCAGAGGTTGCATCCTTAAATTTCATATTCCAATTATGCCTGCCAATAGAAATATTACCATTACCATCTCCAGGAAATGATTGCCCATGTTCCAACCTTTCATCATTGAATCCCAAGTGGCATTAACCACCATCATCAACACAATATTGCCTTGAAAGTTCTACAATAGCTGTGGCAGTTAGGCTTGCATGTTCTGCAAACTCAGTCATTACTTGAGCAGCAAAGGTAGCATCCTTAAATTTCATGTTCCAATTCTGGCTGCCAATAGAAGAATTACCATTACCATCTCCAGGAAACGATTGCCCATGTTCCAACCTTTCATCCTTGAAAACCAAGTGGCATGAACCACCACCATCATCACAATATTGCCTTGAAAGTTCTACAACAGCTCTGGTAGCTAGGCTTGCATGTTCTGCAAACTCAACCGCTACTTGAGCAGCAGAGGTAGCATCCTTAAATTTCATATTCCAATTATGCCTGCCAATAGAAAAATTACCATTACCATCTCAAGGAAATGATTGCCCATGTTCCAACCTTTCATCCTTCAAAACTAAGTGGCATGACCCACCATCATCAACACAATATTGACTTGAAACTTCTATAACAGCTCTGGCAGCTAGGCTTGCATGTTCTGCACACTCAGCCGTTGCTTGAGCAGCAGAGGTAGTATCCTTAAATTTCATGTTCCAATTCTGCCTGCCAATAGAAAACTTACCATTACCATCTCCAGGAAACGATTGCCTTTGTTCCAACCTTTCATCCTTGAAACCTAAGTGGCATGAACCACCATCATCAACACAATATTGCCTTGAAAATTCTACAACAGCTCTGGCATCTAGGCTTGCATGTTCTGCAAACTCAGCCGCTGCTTGAGCAGTAGAGGTAGCCTCCTTAAATTTCATATTCCAATTATGCCTGCCAATAGAAAAATTACCATTACCATCTCCAGGAAACAATTGCCCTTGTTCCAACCTTTCATCCTTGAAACCCAAGTGGCATGAACCACCATCATAAACACAATATTGCCTTGAAAGTTCTACAACAGCTCTGGCAGCTAGGCTTGCATGTTCTGCAAACTCAACCGCTACTTGAGCAGCAGAGGTAGCATCCTTAAATTTCATATTCCAATTATGCCTGCCAATAGAAATAATACCATTACCATCTCCAGGAAATGATTGCCCTTGTTCCAGCCTTTCAGTCTTAAATCCCAAGTGGCATGAACCACCATCATCAACACAATATTGCCTTGAAAGTTCTACAACAGCTCTGGCAGCTAGGCTTGCATGTTCTGCAAACTAAACCGCTACTTGAGCAGCAGAGGTTGCATCCTTAAATTTCATATTCTAATTATGCCTACCAATAGAAATATTACCATTACCATCTCCAGGAAATGATTGCCCATGTTCCAACCTTTCATCCTTCAAAACTAAGTGGCATGAACCACCATCATCAACACAATATTGCCTTGAAAGTTCTACAATAGCTATGGCAGTTAGGCTTGCATGTTCTGCAAACTCAGTCATTACTTGAGCAGCAAAGGTAGCATCCTTAAATTTCATGTTCCAATTCTGGCTGCCAATAGAAAAATTACCATTACCATCTCCAGGAGACGATTGCCCATGTTCCAACCTTTCATACTTGAAAACCAAGTGGCATGAACCACCACCATCATCACAATATTGCCTTGAAAGTTCTACAACAGCTCTGGCAGCTAGGCTTGCATGTTCTGCAAACTCAACCGCTACTTGAGCAGCAGAGGTAGCATCCTTAAATTTCATATTCCAATTATGCCTGCCAATAGAAAAATTACCATTACCATCTCCAGGAATCAATTCCCATGTTCCAACCTTTCATCCTTCAAAACTAAGTGGCATGACCCACCATCATCAACACAATATTGACTTGAAAGTTCTATAACATCTCTGGCAGCTAGGCTTGCATGTTCTGCACACTCAGCCGCTGCTTGAGCAGCAGAGGTAGTATCCTTAAATTTCATGTTCCAATTCTGCCTGCCAATAGAAAACTTACCATTACCATCTCCAGGAAACGATTGCCTTTGTTCCAACCTTTCATCCTTGAAACCCAAGTGGAATGAACCACCATCATCAACACAATATTGCCTTGAAAGTTCTACAACAGCTCTGGCATCTACGCTTCTATGTTCTGCAAACTCAGCCGCTGCTTGAGCAGTAGAGGTAGCATCCTTAAATTTCATATTCCAATTATGCCTGCCAATAGAAAAATTACCATTACCATCTCCAGGAAACAATTGCCCTTGTTCCAACCTTTCATCCTTGAAACCCAAGTGGCATGAACCACCATCATAACCACAATATTGCCTAGAAAGTTCTACAACAGCTCTGGCAGCTAGGCTTGCATGTTCTGCAAACTCAGCCGCTGCTTGAGTAACAGAGATAGCATGCTTAAATTTCATGTTCCAATATTGCCTGCCAATAGAAAAATTACCATTACCATCTCAAGGAAATGATTGCCCATGTTCCAACCTTTCATCCTTGAAAACCAAGTGGCATGAACCACCATCATCAACACAATATTGCCTTGAAAGTTCTACAACAGCTCTGGCAGCTAGGCTTGCATGTTCTGCAAACTCAACCGCTACTTGAGCAGCAGAGGTAGCATCCTTAAATTTCATATTCCAATTATGCCTGCCAATAGAAATAATACCATTACCATCTCCAGGAAATGATTGCCCATGTTCCAACCTTTCATCCATCAAAACTTAGTGGCATGAACCACCATCATCAACACAATATTGACTTGAAAGTTCTACAACAACTCTGGCAGCTAGGCTTGCATGTTCTGCAAACTCAGCCGCTGCTTGAGCAACAGAGATAGCATGCTTAAATTTCATGTTCCATTACTGCCTGCCAATAGAAAAATTACCATTACCATCTCCAGGAAATGATTGCCCATGTTCCAACCTTTCATCCTTGAAACCCAAGTGGCATGAACCACCATCATCAACAAAATATTGCCTTGAAAGTTCTACAACAGCTCTGGCATCTAGGCTTGCATGTTCAGCAAACTCAACCGCTACTTGAGCAGCAGAGGTAGCATCCTTAAATTTCATATTACAATTATGCCTGCCAAATAGAAATAATACCATTACCATCTCCAGGAAATGATTGCCCATGTTCCAACCTTTCATCCATCAAAATTTAGTTGTATGAACCACCATCGTCAACACAATATTGACTTTAAAGTTCTACAACAGCTCTGGCAGCTAGGCTTGCATGTTCTGCACACTCAGCCGCTGCTTGAGCAGCAGAGGTAGTATCCTTAAATTTCATGTTCCAATTCTGCCCGCCAATAGAAAACTTACCATTACCATCTCCAGGAAACGATTGCCTTTGTTCCAACCTTTCATTCTTGAAACCCAAGTGGCATGAACCACCATCATCAACACAATATTGCCTTGAAAGTTCTACAACAGCTCTGGCATCTAGGCTTGCATGTTCTGCAAACTCAGCCGCTGCTTGAGCAGTAGAGGTAGCATCCTTAAATTTCATATTCCAATTATGCCTGCCAATAGAAAAATTTCCATTACCATCTCCAGGAAACGATTGCCCTTGTTCCAACCTTTCATCCTTGAAACCCAAGTGCCATGAACCACCATCATAAACACAATATTGCCTTGAAAGTTCTACAACAGCCCTGGCAGCTTGGCTTGCATGTTCTGCAAACTCAGCCGCTGCTTGAGCAGCAGAGATAGCATGCTTAAATTTCATGTTCCAATACTGCCTGCCAATAGAAAAATTACCATTACCATCTCAAGGAAATGATTGCCCATGTTCCAACCTTTCATCCTTGAAAACCAAGTGGCATGAACCACCATCATCAACACAATATTGCCTTGAAAGTTCTACAACAGCTCTGGCAGCTAGGCTTGCATGTTCTGAAAACTCAACCGCTACTTGAGCAGCAGAGGTAGAATCCTTAAATTTTATATTCCAATTATGCCTGCCAATAGAAATAATACCATTACCATCTCTAGGAAACGATTTCCCTTGTTCCAACCTTTCATCCTTGAATCCCAAGTGGCATGAACCACCATCATCAACACAATATTGACTTGAAAGTTCTACAACAGCTCTGGCAGCTAGGCTTGCATGTTCTGCACACTCAGCTGCTGCTTGAGCAGCAGAGGTAGTATCCTTAAATTTTATGTTCCAATTCTGCCTGCCAATAGTAAACTTACCATTACCATCTCCAGGAAACGATTGCCTTTGTTCCAGCCTTTCATCCTTGAAACCCAAGTGGCATGAACCACCATCATCAACACAATATTGCCTTCAAAGTTCTACAACAGCTCTAGCATCTAGGCTTGCATGTTCTGCAAACTCAGCCGCTGCTTGAGCAGTAGAGGTAGCATCCTTAAATTTCATATTTCAATTATGCCTGCCAATAGAAAAATTACCATTACCATCTCCAGGAAATGATTGCCCTTGTTCCAACCTTTCATCCTTGAAACCCAAGTGGCATGAACCACCATCATAAACACAATATTGCCTTGAAAGTTCTACAACAGCTCTGGCAGCTAGGCTTGCATGTTCTGCAAACTCACCCGCTGCTTGAGCAACAGAGATAGCATCCTTAAATTTCATATTTCAATTATGCCTGCCAATAGAAAAATTACCATTACCATCTCAAGGAAACGATTGCCCATGTTCCAACCTTTCATCCTTGAAACCCAAGTGGCATGAACCACCATCATAAACACAATATTGCCTTGAAAGTTCTACAACAGCTCTGGCAGCTAGGCTTGCATGTTCTGCAAACTCAGCCGCTGCTTGAGCAGCAGAGATAGCATGCTTAAATTTCATGTTCCAATACTGCCTGCCAATAGAAAAATTACCATTACCATCTCAAGGAAATGATTGCCCATGTTCCAACCTTTCATCCTTGAAAACCAAGTGGCATGAACCACCATCATAACCACAATATTGCCTAGAAAGTTCTACAACAGCTGTGGCAGCTAGGCTTGCATGTTCTGCAAACTCAGCCGCTGCTTGAGTAACAGAGATAGCATGCTTAAATTTCATGTTCCAATATTGCCTGCCAATAGAAAAATTACCATTACCATCTCAAGGAAATGATTGCCCATGTTCCAACCTTTCATCCTTGAAAACCAAGTGGCATGAACCACCATCATCAACACAATATTGCCTTGAAAGTTCTACAACAGCTCTTGCAGCTAGGCTTGCATGTTCTGCAAACTCAACCGCTACTTGAGCAGCAGAGGTAGCATCCTTAAATTTCATATTCCAATTATGCCTGCCAATAGAAATAATACCATTACCATCTCCAGGAAATGATTGCCCATGTTCCAACCTTTCATCCATCAAAACTTAGTGGCATGAACCACCATCATAAACACAATATTGCCTTGAAAGTTCTACAACAGCTCTGGCAGCTAGGCTTGCATGTTCTGCAAACTCAGCCGCTGCTTGAGCAGCAGAGATAGCATGCTTAAATTTCATGTTCCAATACTGCCTGCCAATAGAAATATTACCATTACCATCTCAAGGAAATGATTGCCCATGTTCCAACCTTTCATCCTTGAAAACCAAGTGGCATGAACCACCATCATCAACACAATATTGCCTTGAAAGTTCTACAACAGCTCTGGCAGCTAGGCTTGCTTGTTCTGCAAACTCAACCGCTACTTGAGCAGCAGAGGTAGCATCCTTAAATTTCATATTCCAATTATGCCTGCCAATAGAAATAATACCATTACCATCTCCAGGAAATGATTGCCCATGTTCCAACCTTTCATCCATCAAAACTTAGTGGCATGAACCACCATCATCAACACAATATTGACTTGAAAGTTCTACAACAGCTCTGGCAGCTAGGCTTGCATGTTCTGCAAACTCAGCCGCTACTTGAGCAACAGAGATAGCATGCTTAAATTTCATGTTCCATTACTGCCTGCCAATAGAAAAATTACCATTACCATCTCCAGGAAATGATTGCCCATGTTCCAACCTTTCATCCTTGAAACCCAAGTGGCATGAACCACCATCATCAACAAAATATTGCCTTGAAAGTTCTACAACAGCTCTGGCATCTAGGCTTGCATGTTCAGCAAACTCAACCGCTACTTGAGCAGCAGAGGTAGCATCCTTAAATTTCATATTACAATTATGCCTGCCAATAGAAATAATACCATTACCATCTCCAGGAAATGATTGCCCATGTTCCAACCTTTCATCCATCAAAATTTAGTGGTATGAACCACCATCGTCAACACAATATTGACTTGAAAGTTCTACAACAGCTCTGGCAGCTAGGCTTGCATGTTCTGCACACTCAGTCGCTGCTTGAGCAGCAGAGGTAGTATCCTTAAATTTCATGTTCCAATTCTGCCCGCCAATAGAAAACTTACCATTACCATCTCCAGGAAACGATTGCCTTTGTTCCAACCTTTCATTCTTGAAACCCAAGTGGCATGAACCACCATCATCAACACAATATTGCCTTGAAAGTTCTACAACAGCTCTGGCATCTAGGCTTGCATGTTCTGCAAACTCAGCCGCTGCTTGAGCAGTAGAGGTAGCATCCTTAAATTTCATATTCCAATTATGCCTGCCAATAGAAAAATTTCCATTACCATCTCCAGGAAACGATTGCCCTTGTTCCAACCTTTCATCCTTGAAACCCAAGTGCCATGAACCACCATCATAAACACAATATTGCCTTGAAAGTTCTACAACAGCTCTGGCAGCTAGGCTTGCATGTTCTGCAAACTCACCCGCTGCTTGAGCAACAGAGATAGCATCCTTAAATTTCATATTTCAATTATGCCTGCCAATAGAAAAATTACCATTACCATCTCAAGGAAACGATTGCCCATATTCCAACCTTTCATCCTTGAAACCCAAGTGGCATGAACCACCATCATAAACACAATATTGCCTTGAAAGTTCTACAACAGCTCTGGCAGCTAGGCTTGCATGTTCTGCAAACTCAGCCGCTGCTTGAGCAGCAGAGATAGCATGCTTAAATTTCATGTTCCAATACTGCCTGCCAATAGAAAAATTACCATTACCATCTCAAGGAAATGATTGCCCATGTTCCAACCTTTCATCCTTGAAAACCAAGTGGCATGAACCACCATCATAACCACAATATTGCCTAGAAAGTTCTACAACAGCTGTGGCAGCTAGGCTTGCATGTTCTGCAAACTCAGCCGCTGCTTGAGTAACAGAGATAGCATGCTTAAATTTCATGTTCCAATATTGCCTGCCAATAGAAAAATTACCATTACCATCTCAAGGAAATGATTGCCCATGTTCCAACCTTTCATCCTTGAAAACCAAGTGGCATGAACCACCATCATCAACACAATATTGCCTTGAAAGTTCTACAACAGCTCTTGCAGCTAGGCTTGCATGTTCTGCAAACTCAACCGCTACTTGAGCAGCAGAGGTAGCATCCTTAAATTTCATATTCCAATTATGCCTGCCAATAGAAATAATACCATTACCATCTCCAGGAAATGATTGCCCATGTTCCAACCTTTCATCCATCAAAACTTAGTGGCATGAACCACCATCATAAACACAATATTGCCTTGAAAGTTCTACAACAGCTCTGGCAGCTAGGCTTGCATGTTCTGCAAACTCAGCCGCTGCTTGAGCAGCAGAGATAGCATGCTTAAATTTCATGTTCCAATACTGCCTGCCAATAGAAATATTACCATTACCATCTCAAGGAAATGATTGCCCATGTTCCAACCTTTCATCCTTGAAAACCAAGTGGCATGAACCACCATCATCAACACAATATTGCCTTGAAAGTTCTACAACAGCTCTGGCAGCTAGGCTTGCTTGTTCTGCAAACTCAACCGCTACTTGAGCAGCAGAGGTAGCATCCTTAAATTTCATATTCCAATTATGCCTGCCAATAGAAATAATACCATTACCATCTCCAGGAAATGATTGCCCATGTTCCAACCTTTCATCCATCAAAACTTAGTGGCATGAACCACCATCATCAACACAATATTGACTTGAAAGTTCTACAACAGCTCTGGCAGCTAGGCTTGCATGTTCTGCAAACTCAGCCGCTGCTTGAGCAACAGAGATAGCATGCTTAAATTTCATGTTCCATTACTGCCTGCCAATAGAAAAATTACCATTACCATCTCCAGGAAATGATTGCCCATGTTCCAACCTTTCATCCTTGAAACCCAAGTGGCATGAACCACCATCATCAACAAAATATTGCCTTGAAAGTTCTACAACAGCTCTGGCATCTAGGCTTGCATGTTCAGCAAACTCAACCGCTACTTGAGCAGCAGAGGTAGCATCCTTAAATTTCATATTACAATTATGCCTGCCAATAGAAATAATACCATTACCATCTCCAGGAAATGATTGCCCATGTTCCAACCTTTCATCCATCAAAATTTAGTGGTATGAACCACCATCGTCAACACAATATTGACTTGAAAGTTCTACAACAGCTCTGGCAGCTAGGCTTGCATGTTCTGCACACTCAGTCGCTGCTTGAGCAGCAGAGGTAGTATCCTTAAATTTCATGTTCCAATTCTGCCCGCCAATAGAAAACTTACCATTACCATCTCCAGGAAACGATTGCCTTTGTTCCAACCTTTCATTCTTGAAACCCAAGTGGCATGAACCACCATCATCAACACAATATTGCCTTGAAAGTTCTACAACAGCTCTGGCATCTAGGCTTGCATGTTCTGCAAACTCAGCCGCTGCTTGAGCAGTAGAGGTAGCATCCTTAAATTTCATATTCCAATTATGCCTGCCAATAGAAAAATTTCCATTACCATCTCCAGGAAACGATTGCCCTTGTTCCAACCTTTCATCCTTGAAACCCAAGTGCCATGAACCACCATCATAAACACAATATTGCCTTGAAAGTTCTACAACAGCTCTGGCAGCTTGGCTTGCATGTTCTGCAAACTCAGCCGCTGCTTGAGCAGCAGAGATAGCATGCTTAAATTTCATGTTCCAATACTGCCTGCCAATAGAAAAATTACCATTACCATCTCAAGGAAATGATTGCCCATGTTCCAACCTTTCATCCTTGAAAACCAAGTGGCATGAACCACCATCATCAACACAATATTGCCTTGAAAGTTCTACAACATCTCTGGCAGCTAGGCTTGCATGTTCTGAAAACTCAACCGCTACTTGAGCAGCAGAGGTAGAATCCTTAAATTTCATATTCCAATTATGCCTGCCAATAGAAATAATACCATTACCATCTCTAGGAAACGATTGCCCTTGTTCCAACCTTTCATCCTTGAATCCCAAGTGGCATGAACCACCATCATCAACACAATATTGACTTGAAAGTTCTACAACAGCTCTGGCAGCTAGGCTTGCATGTTCTGCACACTCAGCTGCTGCTTGAGCAGCAGAGGTAGTATCCTTAAATTTTATGTTCCAATTCTGCCTGCCAATAGTAAACTTACCATTACCATCTCCAGGAAACGATTGCCTTTGTTCCAGCCTTTCATCCTTGAAACCCAAGTGGCATGAACCACCATCATCAACACAATATTGACTTCAAAGTTCTACAACAGCTCTAGCATCTAGGCTTGCATGTTCTGCAAACTCAGCCGCTGCTTGAGCAGTAGAGGTAGCATCCTTAAATTTCATATTTCAATTATGCCTGCCAATAGAAAAATTACCATTACCATCTCCAGGAAATGATTGCCCTTGTTCCAACCTTTCATCCTTGAAACCCAAGTGGCATGAACCACCATCATAAACACAATATTGCCTTGAAAGTTCTACAACAGCTCTGGCAGCTAGGCTTGCATGTTCTGCAAACTCACCCGCTGCTTGAGCAACAGAGATAGCATCCTTAAATTTCATATTTCAATTATGCCTGCCAATAGAAAAATTACCATTACCATCTCAAGGAAACGATTGCCCATGTTCCAACCTTTCATCCTTGAAACCCAAGTGGCATGAACCACCATCATAAACACAATATTGCCTTGAAAGTTCTACAACAGCTCTGGCAGCTAGGCTTGCATGTTCTGCAAACTCAGCCGCTGCTTGAGCAGCAGAGATAGCATGCTTAAATTTCATGTTCCAATACTGCCTGCCAATAGAAAAATTACCATTACCATCTCAAGGAAATGATTGCCCATGTTACAACCTTTCATCCTTGAAAACCAAGTGGCATGAACCACCATCATAACCACAATATTGCCTAGAAAGTTCTACAACAGCTGTGGCAGCTAGGCTTGCATGTTCTGCAAACTCAGCCGCTGCTTGAGTAACAGAGATAGCATGCTTAAATTTCATGTTCCAATATTGCCTGCCAATAGAAAAATTACCATTACCATCTCAAGGAAATGATTGCCCATGTTCCAACCTTTCATCCTTGAAAACCAAGTGGCATGAACCACCATCATCAACACAATATTGCCTTGAAAGTTCTACAACAGCTCTTGCAGCTAGGCTTGCATGTTCTGCAAACTCAACCGCTACTTGAGCAGCAGAGGTAGCATCCTTAAATTTCATATTCCAATTATGCCTGCCAATAGAAATAATACCATTACCATCTCCAGGAAATGATTGCCCATGTTCCAACCTTTCATCCATCAAAACTTAGTGGCATGAACCACCATCATAAACACAATATTGCCTTGAAAGTTCTACAACAGCTCTGGCAGCTAGGCTTGCATGTTCTGCAAACTCAGCCGCTGCTTGAGCAGCAGAGATAGCATGCTTAAATTTCATGTGTCCAATACTGCCTGCCAATAGAAAAATTACCATTACCATCTCAAGGAAATGATTGCCCATGTTCCAACCTTTCATCCTTGAAAACCAAGTGGCATGAACCACCATCATCAACACAATATTGCCTTGAAAGTTCTACAACAGCTCTGGCAGCTAGGCTTGCATGTTCTGCAAACTCAACCGCTACTTGAGCAGTAGAGGTAGCATCCTTAAATTTCATATTCCAATTATGCCTGCCAATAGAAATAATACCATTACCATCTCCAGGAAATGATTGCCCATGTTCCAACCTTTCATCCATCAAAACTTAGTGGCATGAACCACCATCATCAACACAATATTGACTTGAAAGTTCTACAACAGCTCTGGCAGCTAGGCTTGCATGTTCTGCAAACTCAGCCGCTGCTTGAGCAACAGAGATAGCATGCTTAAATTTCATGTTCCATTACTGCCTGCCAATAGAAAAATTACCATTACCATCTCCAGGAAATGATTGCCCATGTTCCAACCTTTCATCCTTGAAACCCAAGTGGCATGAACCACCATCATCAACAAAATATTGCCTTGAAAGTTCTACAACAGCTCTGGCATCTAGGCTTGCATGTTCAGCAAACTCAACCGCTACTTGAGCAGCAGAGGTAGCATCCTTAAATTTCATATTACAATTATGCCTGCCAATAGAAATAATACCATTACCATCTCCAGGAAATGATTGCCCATGTTCCAACCTTTCATCCATCAAAATTTAGTGGTATGAACCACCATCGTCAACACAATATTGACTTGAAAGTTCTACAACAGCTCTGGCAGCTAGGCTTGCATGTTCTGCACACTCAGCCGCTGCTTGAGCAGCAGAGGTAGTATCCTTAAATTTCATGTTCCAATTCTGCCCGCCAATAGAAAACTTACCATTACCATCTCCAGGAAACGATTGCCTTTGTTCCAACCTTTCATTCTTGAAACCCAAGTGGCATGAACCACCATCATCAACACAATATTGCCTTGAAAGTTCTACAACAGCTCTGGCATCTAGGCTTGCATGTTCTGCAAACTCAGCCGCTGCTTAAGCAGTAGAGGTAGCATCCTTAAATTTCATATTCCAATTATGCCTGCCAATAGAAAAATTTCCATTACCATCTCCAGGAAACGATTGCCCTTGTTCCAACCTTTCATCCTTGAAACCCAAGTGCCATGAACCACCATCATAAACACAATATTGCCTTGAAAGTTCTACAACAGCTCTGGCAGCTTGGCTTGCATGTTCTGCACACTCAGCCGCTGCTTGAGCAGCATAGATAGCATGCTTAAATTTCATGTTCCAATACTGCCTGCCAATAGAAAAATTACCATTACCATCTCAAGGAAATGATTGCCCATGTTCCAACCTTTCATCCTTGAAACCCAAGTGGCATGAACCACCATCATAAACACAATATTGCCTTGAAAGTTCTACAACAGCTCTGGCAGCTAGGCTTGCATGTTCTGCAAACTCAGCCGCTGCTTGAGCAGCAGAGATAGCATGCTTAAATTTCATGTTCCAATACTGCCTGCCAATAGAAAAATTACCATTACCATCTCAAGGAAATGATTGCCCATGTTACAACCTTTCATCCTTGAAAACCAAGTGGCATGAACCACCATCATAACCACAATATTGCCTAGAAAGTTCTACAACAGCTGTGGCAGCTAGGCTTGCATGTTCTGCAAACTCAGCCGCTGCTTGAGTAACAGAGATAGCATGCTTAAATTTCATGTTCCAATATTGCCTGCCAATAGAAAAATTACCATTACCATCTCAAGGAAATGATTGCCCATGTTCCAACCTTTCATCCTTGAAAACCAAGTGGCATGAACCACCATCATCAACACAATATTGCCTTGAAAGTTCTACAACAGCTCTTGCAGCTAGGCTTGCATGTTCTGCAAACTCAACCGCTACTTGAGCAGCAGAGGTAGCATCCTTAAATTTCATATTCCAATTATGCCTGCCAATAGAAATAATACCATTACCATCTCCAGGAAATGATTGCCCATGTTCCAACCTTTCATCCATCAAAACTTAGTGGCATGAACCACCATCATAAACACAATATTGCCTTGAAAGTTCTACAACAGCTCTGGCAGCTAGGCTTGCATGTTCTGCAAACTCAGCCGCTGCTTGAGCAGCAGAGATAGCATGCTTAAATTTCATGTTCCAATACTGCCTGCCAATAGAAAAATTACCATTACCATCTCAAGGAAATGATTGCCCATGTTCCAACCTTTCATCCTTGAAAACCAAGTGGCATGAACCACCATCATCAACACAATATTGCCTTGAAAGTTCTACAACAGCTCTGGCAGCTAGGCTTGCATGTTCTGCAAACTCAACCGCTACTTGAGCAGTAGAGGTAGCATCCTTAAATTTCATATTCCAATTATGCCTGCCAATAGAAATAATACCATTACCATCTCCAGGAAATGATTGCCCATGTTCCAACCTTTCATCCATCAAAACTTAGTGGCATGAACCACCATCATCAACACAATATTGACTTGAAAGTTCTACAACAGCTCTGGCAGCTAGGCTTGCATGTTCTGCAAACTCAGCCGCTGCTTGAGCAACAGAGATAGCATGCTTAAATTTCATGTTCCATTACTGCCTGCCAATAGAAAAATTACCATTACCATCTCCAGGAAATGATTGCCCATGTTCCAACCTTTCATCCTTGAAACCCAAGTGGCATGAACCACCATCATCAACAAAATATTGCCTTGAAAGTTCTACAACAGCTCTGGCATCTAGGCTTGCATGTTCAGCAAACTCAACCGCTACTTGAGCAGCAGAGGTAGCATCCTTAAATTTCATATTACAATTATGCCTGCCAATAGAAATAATACCATTACCATCTCCAGGAAATGATTGCCCATGTTCCAACCTTTCATCCATCAAAATTTAGTGGTATGAACCACCATCGTCAACACAATATTGACTTGAAAGTTCTACAACAGCTCTGGCAGCTAGGCTTGCATGTTCTGCACACTCAGCCGCTGCTTGAGCAGCAGAGGTAGTATCCTTAAATTTCATGTTCCAATTCTGCCCGCCAATAGAAAACTTACCATTACCATCTCCAGGAAACGATTGCCTTTGTTCCAACCTTTCATTCTTGAAACCCAAGTGGCATGAACCACCATCATCAACACAATATTGCCTTGAAAGTTCTACAACAGCTCTGGCATCTAGGCTTGCATGTTCTGCAAACTCAGCCGCTGCTTGAGCAGTAGAGGTAGCATCCTTAAATTTCATATTCCAATTATGCCTGCCAATAGAAAAATTTCCATTACCATCTCCAGGAAACGATTGCCCTTGTTCCAACCTTTCATCCTTGAAACCCAAGTGCCATGAACCACCATCATAAACACAATATTGCCTTGAAAGTTCTACAACAGCTCTGGCAGCTTGGCTTGCATGTTCTGCACACTCAGCCGCTGCTTGAGCAGCAGAGATAGCATGCTTAAATTTCATGTTCCAATACTGCCTGCCAATAGAAAAATTACCATTACCATCTCAAGGAAATGATTGCCCATGTTCCAACCTTTCATCCTTGAAAACCAAGTGGCATGAACCACCATCATCAACACAATATTGCCTTGAAAGTTCTACAACAGCTCTGGCAGCTAGGCTTGCATGTTCTGAAAACTCAACCGCTACTTGAGCAGCAGAGGTAGAATTCTTAAATTTCATATTCCAATTATGCCTGCCAATAGAAATAATACCATTACCATCTCTAGGAAACGATTGCCCTTGTTCCAACCTTTCATCCTTGAATCCCAAGTGGCATGAACCACCATCATCAACACAATATTGACTTGAAAGTTCTACAACAGCTCTGGCAGCTAGGCTTGCATGTTCTGCACACTCAGCTGCTGCTTGAGCAGCAGAGGTAGCATCCTTAAATTTTATGTTCCAATTCTGCCTGCCAATAGTAAACTTACCATTACCATCTCCAGGAAACGATTGCCTTTGTTCCAGCCTTTCATCCTTGAAACCCAAGTGGCATGAACCACCATCATCAACACAATATTGCCTTCAAAGTTCTACAACAGCTCAGGCATCTAGGCTTGCATGTTCTGCAAACTCAGCCGCTGCTTGAGCAGTAGAGGTAGCATCCTTAAATTTCATATTTCAATTATGCCTGCCAATAGAAAAATTACCATTACCATCTCCAGGAAATGATTGCCCTTGTTCCAACCTTTCATCCTTGAAACCCAAGTGGCATGAACCACCATCATAAACACAATATTGCCTTGAAAGTTCTACAACAGCTCTGGCAGCTAGGCTTGCATGTTCTGCAAACTCACCCGCTGCTTGAGCAACAGAGATAGCATCCTTAAATTTCATATTTCAATTATGCCTGCCAATAGAAAAATTACCATTACC
This sequence comes from Nicotiana tomentosiformis, assembly GCF_000390325.3. Taxonomy (NCBI): domain Eukaryota; kingdom Viridiplantae; phylum Streptophyta; class Magnoliopsida; order Solanales; family Solanaceae; genus Nicotiana; species Nicotiana tomentosiformis. The sequence goes on from NW_027174561.1 coordinate 1,867,101, forward strand.
ATCTCAAGGAAACGATTGCCCATGTTCCAACCTTTCATCCTTGAAACCCAAGTGGCATGAACCACCATCATAAACACAATATTGCCTTGAAAGTTCTACAACAGCTCTGGCAGCTAGGCTTGCATGTTCTGCAAACTCAGCCGCTGCTTGAGCAGCAGAGATAGCATGCTTAAATTTCATGTTCCAATACTGCCTGCCAATAGAAAAATTACCATTACCATCTCAAGGAAATGATTGCCCATGTTCCAACCTTTCATCCTTGAAAACCAAGTGGCATGAACCACCATCATAACCACAATATTGCCTAGAAAGTTCTACAACAGCTCTGGCAGCAAGGCTTGCATGTTCTGCAAACTCAGCCGCTGCTTGAGTAACAGAGATAGCATGCTTAAATTTCATGTTCCAATATTGCCTGCCAATAGAAAAATTACCATTACCATCTCAAGGAAATGATTGCCCATGTTCCAACCTTTCATCCATCAAAACTTAGTGGCATGAACCACCATCATCAACACAATATTGACTTGAAAGTTCTACAACAGCTCTGGCAGCTAGGCTTGCATGTTCTTCAAACTCAGCCGCTGCTTGAGCAACAGAGATAGCATGCTTAAATTTCATGTTCCATTACTGCCTGCCAATAGAAAAATTACCATTACCATCTCCAGGAAATGATTGCCCATGTTCCAACCTTTCATCCATCAAAACTTAGTGGCATGAACCACCATCATAAACACAATATTGCCTTGAAAGTTCTACAACAGCTCTGGCAGCTAGGCTTGCATGTTCTGCAAACTCAGCCGCTGCTTGAGCAGCAGAGATAGCATGCTTAAATTTCATGTTCCAATACTGCCTGCCAATAGAAAAATTACCATTACCATCTCAAGGAAATGATTGCCCATGTTCCAACCTTTCATCCTTGAAAACCAAGTGGCATGAACCACCATCATCAACACAATATTGCCTTGAAAGTTCTACAACAGCTCTGGCAGCTAGGCTTGCATGTTCTGCAAACTCAACCGCTACTTGAGCAGCAGAGGTAGCATCCTTAAATTTCGTATTCCAATTATGCCTGCCAATAGAAATAATACCATTACCATCTCCAGGAAACGATTGCCCTTGTTCTAACCTTTCATCCTTGAATCCCAAGTGGCATGAACCACCATCATAAACATAATATTGACTTGAAAGTTCTACAACAGCTCTGGCAGCTAGGCTTGCATGTTCTGCACACTCAGCCGCTGCTTGAGCAGCAGAGGTAGTATCCTTAAATTTTATGTTCCAATTCTTCCTGCCAATAGTAAACTTACCATTACCATCTCTAGGAAACGATTGCCTTTGTTCCAGCCTTTCATCCCTGAAACCCAAGTGGCATGAACCACCATCATCAACACAATATTGCCTTGAAAGTTCTACAACAGCTCTGGCATCTAGGCTTGCATGTTCTGCAAACTCAGCCGCTGCTTGAGCAGTAGAGGTAGCATCCTTAAATTTCATATTTCAATTATGCCTGCCAATAGAAAAATTACCATTACCATCTCCAGGAAACGATTGCCCTTGTTCCAACCTTTCATCCTTGAAACCCAAGTGGCATGAACCACCATCATAAACACAATATTGCCTTGAAAGTTCTACAACAGCTCTGGCAGCTAGGCTTGCATGTTCTGCAAACTCAGCCGCTGCTTGAGCAACAGAGATAGCATGCTTAAATTTCATGTTCCAATACAGCCTGCCAATAGAAAAATTACCATTACCATCTCAAGGAAATGATTGCCCATGTTCCAACCTTTCATCCTTGAAAACCAAGTGGCATGAACCACCATCATCAACAATATATTGCCTTGAAAGTTCTACAACAGCTCTGGCAGCTAGGCTTGCATGTTCTGCAAACTCAACCGCTACTTGAGCAGCAGAGGTAGTATCCTTAAATTTCATATTCCAATTATGCCTGCCAATAGAAATAATACCATTACCATCTCTAGGAAACGATTGCCCTTGTTCCAACCTTTCATCCTTGAATCCCAAGTGGCATGAACCACCATCATCAACACAATATTGACTTGATAGTTCTACAACAGCTCTGGCAGCTAGGCTTGCATGTTCTGCACACTCAGCCGCTGCTTGAGCAGCAGAGGTAGTATCCTTAAATTTTATGTTCCAATTCTGCCTGCCAATAGTAAACTTACCATTACCATCTCCAGGAAATGATTGCCTTTGTTCCAGCCTTTCATCCTTGAAACCCAAGTGGCATGAACCACCATCATCAACACAATATTGCCTTCAAAGTTCTACAACAGCTCTAGCATCTAGGCTTGCATGTTCTGCAAACTCAGCCGCTGCTTGAGCAGTAGAGGTAGCATCCTTAAATTTCATATTTCAATTATGCCTGCCAATAGAAAAATTACCATTACCATCTCCAGGAAATGATTGCCCTTGTTCCAACCTTTCATCCTTGAAACCCAAGTGGCATGAACCACCATCATAAACACAATATTGCCTTGAAAGTTCTACAACAGCTCTGGCAGCTAGGCTTGCATGTTCTGCAAACTCACCCGCTGCTTGAGCAACAGAGATAGCATGCTTAAATTTCATGTTCCAATACAGCCTGCAAATAGAAAAATTACCATTACCATCTCAAGGAAACGATTGCCCATGTTCCAACCTTTCATCCTTGAAACCCAAGTGGCATGAACCACCATCATAAACACAATATTGCCTTGAAAGTTCTACAACAGCTCTGGCAGCTAGGCTTGCATGTTCTGCACACTCAGCCGCTGCTTGAGCAGCAGAGGTAGTATCCTTAAATTTTATGTTCCAATTCTGCCTGCCAATAGTAAACTTACCATTACCATCTCCAGGAAATGATTGCCTTTGTTCCAGCCTTTCATCCTTGAAACCCAAGTGGCATGAACCACCATCATCAACACAATATTGCCTTCAAAGTTCTACAACAGCTCTAGCATCTAGGCTTGCATGTTCTGCAAACTCAGCCGCTGCTTGAGCAGTAGAGGTAGCATCCTTAAATTTCATATTTCAATTATGCCTGCCAATAGAAAAATTACCATTACCATCTCCAGGAAATGATTGCCCTTGTTCCAACCTTTCATCCTTGAAACCCAAGTGGCATGAACCACCATCATAAACACAATATTGCCTTGAAAGTTCTACAACAGCTCTGGCAGCTAGGCTTGCATGTTCTGCAAACTCACCCGCTGCTTGAGCAACAGAGATAGCATGCTTAAATTTCATGTTCCAATACAGCCTGCAAATAGAAAAATTACCATTACCATCTCAAGGAAACGATTGCCCATGTTCCAACCTTTCATCCTTGAAACCCAAGTGGCATGAACCACCATCATAAACACAATATTGCCTTGAAAGTTCTACAACAGCTCTGGCAGCTAGGCTTGCATGTTCTGCAAACTCAGCCGCTGCTTGAGCAACAGAGATAGCATGCTTAAATTTCATGTTCCAATACTGCCTGCCAATAGAAAAATTACCATTACCATCTCAAGGAAATGATTGCCCATGTTCCAACCTTTCATCCTTGAAAACCAAGTGGCATGAACCACCATCATCAACACAATATTGCCTTGAAAGTTCTACAACAGCTCTGGCAGCTAGGCTTGCATGTTCTGCAAACTCAACCGCTACTTGAGCAGCAGAGGTAGCATCCTTAAATTTCATATTCCAATTATGCCTGCCAATAGAAATAATACCATTACCATCTCCAGGAAACGATTGCCCTTGTTCCAACCTTTCATCCTTGAATCCCAAGGGGCATGAACCACCATCATCAACACAATATTGACTTGAAAGTTCTACAACAGCTCTGGCAGCTAGGCTTGCATGTTCTGCACACTCAGCCGCTGCTTGAGCAGCAGAGGTAGTATCCTTAAATTTTATGTTCCAATTCTGCCTGCCAATAGTAAACTTACCATTACCATCTCCAGGAAACGATTGCCTTTGTTCCAGCCTTTCATCCTTGAAACCCAAGTGGCATGAACCACCATCATCAACACAATATTGCCTTGAAAGTTCTACAACAGCTCTGGTATCTAGGCTTGCATGTTCTGCAAACTCAGCCGCTGCTTGAGCAGTAGAGGTAGCATCCTTAAATTTCATATTTCAATTATGCCTGCCAATAGAAAAATTACCATTACCATCTCCAGGAAACGATTGCCCTTGTTCCAACCTTTCATCCTTGAAACCCAAGTGGCATGAACCACCATCATAAACACAATATTGCCTTGAAAGTTCTACAACAGCTCTGGCAGCTAGGCTTGCATGTTCTGCAAACTCAGCCGCTGCTTGAGCAACAGAGATAGCATGCTTAAATTTCATGTTCCAATACAGCCTGCCAATAGAAAAATTACCATTACCATCTCAAGGAAATGATTTCCCATGTTCCAACCTTTCATCCTTGAAAACCAAGTGGCATGAACCACCATCATCAACAATATATTGCCTTGAAAGTTCTACAACAGCTCTGGCAGCTAGGCTTGCATGTTCTGCAAACTCAACCGCTACTTGAGCAGCAGAGGTAGCATCCTTAAATTTCATATTCCAATTATGCCTGCCTATAAAAATAATACCATTACCATCTCCAGGAAATGATTGCCCATCTTCCAACCTTTCATCCATCAAAACTAAGTGGCATGAACCACCATCATCAACACAATATTGCCTTGAAAGTTCTACAATAGCTATGGAAGTTAGGATTGCATGTTCTGCAAACTCAGTCATTACTTGAGCAACAAAGGTAGCATCCTTAAATTTCATGTTCCAATTCTGGCTACCAATAGAAAAATTACCATTACCATCTCCAGGAAACGATTGCCCATGTTCCAACCTTTCATCCTTGAAAACCAAGTGGCATGAACCACCACCATCATCACAATATTGCCTTGAAAGTTCTACCACAACTTTGGCATCTAGGCTTGCATGTTCTGCAAACTCAGCCGTTGCTTGAGCAGTAGAGGTAGCATCCTTAAATTTCATATTCCAATTATGCCTTCGAATAGAAAACTTACCATTACCATTTCCAGGAAACGATTGCCCTTGTTCCAACCTTTCATCCTTGAAACCCAAGTGGCATGAACCACCATCATAAACACAATATTGCCTTGAAAGTTCTACAACAGCTGTGGCAGCTAGGCTTGCATGTTCTGCAAACTCAGCCGCTGCTTGAGCAACAGAGATAGCATGCTTAAATTTCATGTTCCAATACTGCCTGCCAATAGAAAAATTACCATTACCATCTCAAGGAAATGATTGCCCATGTTCCAACCTTTCATCCTTGAAAACCAAGTGGCATGAACCACCATCATCAACACAATATTACCTTGAAAGTTCTACAATAGCTCTGGTAGCTAGGCTTGCATGTTCTGCAAACTCAACCGCTGCTTGAGCAGCAGAGGTAGCATCCATAAATTTCATATTTCAATTATGCTTGCCAATAGAAAAATTACCATTACCATATCTAGGAAATGATTGCCCATGTTCCAACCTTTCATCCTTCAAAACTAAGTGGCATGAACCACCATCATCAACACAATATTGCCTTGAAAGTTCTACAACAGCTCTGGCAGTTAGGCTTGCATGTTCTGCAAACTCAGTCGCTACTTGAGCAGCAGAGGTAGAATCCTTAAATTTCAAGTTCCAATTCTGGCTGCAAATAGAAAAATTACCATTACCATCTCCAGGAAACGATTGCCTTTGTTCCAACCTTTCATCCTTGAATCCCAAGTGGCATGAACCACCATCATCAACACAATATTGACTTGAAAGTTCTACAACAGCTCTGGCAGCTAGGCTTGCATGTTCTGCACACTCAGCCGCTGCTTGAGCAGCATAGGTAGTATCCTTAAATTTCATGTTCCAATTCTGCCTGCCAATAGAAAACTTACCATTACCATCTCCAGAAAATGATTACCTTTGTTCCAACCTTTCATCCTTGAAACCCAAGTGGCATGAACCACCATCATCAACACAATATTGCCTTGAAAGTTCTACAACAGCTCTGGCATCTTGGCTTGCATTTTCTGCAAACTCAGCTGCTGCTTGAGCAGTAGAGGTAGCATCCTTAAATTTCATATTCCAATTATGCCTGCCAATAGAAAAATTACCATTACCATCTCCAAGAAACGATTGCCCTTGTTCCAACCTTTCATCCTTGAAAACCAAGTGGCATGAACCACCACCATCATCACAATATTGCCTTGAAAGTTCTACCACAACTTTGGCATCTAGGCTTGCATGTTCTGCAAACTCAGCCGCTGCTTGAGCAGTAGAGGTAGCATCCTTAAATTTCATATTCCAATTATGCCTTCGAATAGAAAACTTACCATTACCATTTCCAGGAAACGATTGCCCTTGTTCCAACCTTTCATCCTTGAAACCCAAGTGGCATGAACCACCATCATAAACACAATATTGCCTTGAAAGTTCTACAACAGCTCTGGCAGCTAGGCTTGCATGTTCTGCAAACTCAACCGCTACTTGAGCAGCAGAGGTAGCATCCTTAAATTTCATATTCCAATTATGCCTGCCAATAGGAATATTACCATTACCATCTCCAGGAAATGATTGCCCATGTTCCAACCTTTCATCCTTTAAAACTAAGTGGCATGAACCACCATCATCAACACAATATTGCCTTGAAAGTTCTACAATAGCTATGGCAGTTGGGCTTGCATGTTCTGCAAACTCAGTCATTACTTGAGCAGCAAAGGTAGCATCCTTAAATTTCATGTTCCAATTCTGGCTGCCAATAGAAAAATTACCATTACCATCTCCAGGAAACGATTGCCCATGTTCCAACCTTTCATCCTTGAAAACCAAGTGGCATGAACCACCACCATCATCACAATATTGCCTTGAAAGTTCTACAACAGCTCTGGCAGCTAGGCTTGCATGTTCTGCAAACTCAACCTCTACTTGAGCAGCAGAGGTAGCATCCTTAAATTTCATATTCCAATTATGCCTGCCAATAGAAAAATTACCATTACCATCTCCAGGAAATGATTGCCCATGTTCCAACCTTTCATCCTTCAAAACTAAGTGGCATGACCCACCATCATCAACACAATATTGACTTGAAAGTTCTACAACAGCTCTGGCAGCTAGGCTTGCATGTTCTGCACACTCAGCCGCTGCTTGAGCAGCAGAGGTAGTATCCTTAAATTTCATGTTCCAATTCTGCCTGCCAATAGAAAACTTACCATTACCATCTCCAGGAAACGATTGCCTTTGTTCCAACCTTTCATCCTTGAAACCCAAGTGGCATGAACCACCATCATCAACACAATATTGCCTTGAAAGTTCTACAACAGCTCTGGCATCTAGGCTTGCATGTTCTGCAAACTCAGCCGCTGCTTGAGCAGTAGAGGTAGCATCCTTAAATTTCATATTCCAATTATGCCTGCCAATAGAAAAATTACCATTACCATCTCCAGGAAACGATTGCCCTTGTTCCAACCTTTCATCCTTGAAACCCAAGTGGCATGAACCACCATTCATAAACACAATATTGCCTTGAAAGTTCTACAACAGCTCTGGCAGCTAGGCTTGCATGTTCTGCAAACTCAGCCGCTGCTTGAGCAACAGAGATAGCATGCTTAAATTTCATGTTCCAATACTGCCTGCCAATAGAAAAATTACCATTACCATCTCAAGGAAATGATTGCCCATGTTCCAACCTTTCATCCTTGAAAACCAAGTGGCATGAACCACCATCATCAACACAATATTGCATTGAAAGTTCTACAACAGCTCTGGCAGTGTCACGACCCAACTGGAGGGTCATGACTAGCACCCGGGCCATACTTGTCGAGCACCAACATACATTTTATCTAACCTTCCTTATTATCTTTAAGGGCCGACAAGACCAATATAAATGGTAGACATGGATCATGAACATCCAACAATGAAAGATAATGTCATGAACATACGTAACATGGGACGACAAGACTGTCAAGAAAATATATATATATGGTACGAGCTACCATGGTGCCATGAAAGACTATACAACAAAAATCAGTCGACAAGGCATTCCAAACCATACATGAGTCGACACCTATCTATGAGCCTCTAAAAGAACATAAGTGCTACAACATTGGCGGAACAGGGCCCCGACATACCCATAATGTCTATAACAAAAATGCATACCAAGACCACAGCAAGTCCGGAGAAAGGATCTTGCCAATAACGCTGAACCGGATAGCCTACTGTGATAGGGGGAGCTGCGTCTACCCGTCTATCAGGACCTGCAGCACGACATGCAGCGTCTACAAATAAAAAGGATGTCAGTACGAATAAAGTACTGAGTATGTAAGGCAGAATAGCATAAGTAAGAACAATAATGTAAACAGTGATAGGGAATATACAACCTGTGACATCTGGGTACCTCTGAGGGCTACTGACATGAAATACATGATACATACATATATATATACATAAACGTTTAAAACATATGCCTTTGTGGGCATCATCATCATCATATCGTACCCGGCCATAATAGGCTCGGTAAAACGTACCCGGCCATCATAGGGCTCGGTAGAATCGTACCCGGCCACGTGGAGCTCGGTAAAACCCAACTGATCAGTGGTTGCACAATAGTTGCCATACCCGGCCGACTATAGCGCGGCTCGGTAGAGTAAAATAGATACACATATATGATGCATGATGGACTCATTGGAATCACATTTTGAACCTTTTGGAGTGACGAAAGGTCGGTATCCTTCTTACACGTTATTAGAATTAACTCTTCATCAAGAATCTTATAAGAATCAGGAACTACCAACAACATTGATAATATAAGAATAAGAGAAGTAACATCAATATCAATCGTTTCATAAGAAGGGCAGCAATGTAAGTACTGCTAGCTTCTAAGAGTAGAGTATCTTTGGGAGCTCGTTCATTACATTATGTACAATCGGAGTCGTGCAAAAGAATTAAGGGGATAGCCTCACATACCTTGTATATACTGCCCAACCTCAATCTATGCAAATGTCACGACTCCTTAGTCTACAATAAAAGAAATGACACTATCATTATCGTTTAAGCGTCGTAACTATTATGTATCGACCGCAACCTATTTTACGATGAAACGGACAGCACCTCCCCTATTTATATGACTTCAAACAAGTCAATACAATCACCAAACAGCCCAAACAACATCATTAATAATCATATTGAGCCTCCAAAATAGTCCACCAACTAACAACATTACTACCAAGCCTTTCGATATATATTTCACAAGTTCTAGCATCAACGACTTAGCCACAACTTGGATAATCTTAAATATATATAGAGTAAGAGGTTCCTTACCTTTAAACAGAAAGAACAACTCCAATTTGACCTTAATTTTCCACGAAATATCCCTTCAATTCTGCCACAAGAACAAGGAAGCGAAACTAGCAATTAATTCGGGTTTTTCGGCACTAGAATTACTTTAGAAGACTTGAAATCACCTAGGGTTGATATTTAAAACTTGAAGGTGTATTTACAGAACATAAAGCACTTAAAACAACCTCCCACACGAGCTGGAACAACACAAAAATCAGCAACAACAAGAAGAACAAGAAACTTACTAGCACCACTGGATTTCCGACATTTGATTTGTGTTGTTTGCCCTTTGTTTGGGTCTTGGATCATGAGAGAACCTTGAGAGAATGTTCTTAGGGTTATAAGGTCTGAATATACTGAAAAATAATGACTTAAAACGGGGTTGAGGTATCTTATATATGTCCAAATGTCTTAAACCGCCTTTGTGGGCCCCAAAGAGAGCAGCTTGGCGCACTCTCGCAAAAACGCGAATATCTCTCTATTCCGAGATCGTATCGACGAACGGTTTAATGCGTTGGAAACTAGACTCATAGATATTCAATTTGATAGATAGATCACCCCATAATTCCAAGCAAATTGGGAGACAAATGCAGTAACATTTGACCTAATATTTAAGTAAAATTATAAACCTAAGTTGCGACAACTTTTATCGACTTTTGTTTCATAACTCGCTTGACTTCAAGACTTATGATACGTATATTATATGATTCAAATACATTAAAACAAGATCTCTTGGGATAGTTAATCACCTCTAGTGTTACCCGAAAATACAGGTTACAACATCCTTGATTCGTTTAACTTCTAATACTTCTTAACCACTCTTATACACCCTTGTATCGTTTAAGACCAATAGGATTAACTTCTTATCATCTCACAGATAATATCTTCTTGTATTTACGTCGACTAACTTACGGCGTGATCTATGGTATGCGAATTTGGGTTGTAACATCCTCTCCCCCTTAGGAACATTCGTCCTCGAATGTAAGGGTTTATGGGGTGTCTAACTCATCGTGGATTCCGACGGAAATTTCCGGCTGAACTTCCCCTATAAAATGGACACTAGCCAAACTTGCAAGCAGTTAAACCCAACCTATGGCCTTACAAGACTATACAAAGCATTATGTATATGTACATTATCTGCATATCACCATTTTGTACTAAAAAAAAGAGTATTCACAAGCTATTGCTTACCTTATAGAGCCGTTTCACTTTATAATGCGTCCTTCTTTCCCCCGGCATCCTCGTTATTTTCACTCTGGAATAGGTAAGGGTATTTATACTTCATCTCCTCTTCTGCTTCACATGTCATTTCTTCTATATTCTTGTTCCTCCATAATACTTTCACGGAAGCTACATCCTTTATTCTCAGCTTGCGGACTTGTCGATCTAATATAGACACTAGCAATTCATCATATGATAGATCCTTTGTAACTTGTACATCTTTGATAGGGACGACCCGAGAAAGATCTCCAATACATTTCTTCAACATAGATACATGGAATACCGGGTGGACAAATTCCAATTCAGATGGCAATTCTAACTCGTAAGCAACCTGTCCAATTCGTCGAAGAATTTTGTATGGCCCAATATACCGCGGACTCAACTTACCCTTCTTCCCAAAACGCATAACACCTTCATCGGCGAGATCTTCAGGAAAACCCAATCACCAACCTCAAATTCCAGATCACGACGTCGGACATCGGAATAAGACTTTTGCCTGCTTTGTGCCGTCCTCAGTTGCTCTTGTATCACTTTCACCTTCTCAATGGCTTGGTGAATCAAATCTTGCCCATATAATTATGTCTCACCGACTTCGAACCATCCAACTGGTGATCTACATCTCATCACGTACAGTGCCTCATACGGGGCCATTTTAATACTGGAATGGTAGCTATTATTGTAGGCGAATTCTATAAGTGGCAGATGGTCATCCCAATTCCCCTTAAAATCTAGAACATATGCTCGTAGCATATCTTCAAGCGTCTGAATGGTACGTTCAGCCTGTCCGTCAGTCTGCGGATGGAATATAGTGCTAAGATTTACTTGTGTGCCTAAACCCTTCTGAAAAGACCTCCAAAAGTGAGCCATAAATTGAGTTCCTCGGTCTGATATAATAGATACCGGCACACCATGAAGCCTAACAATCTCCTTGATATATAACTTCGCATAATATTCAGCCGTGTAAGTTATCTTAACTGGTAGAAAATGGGCAGATTTTGTAAGTCGATGAACTATAACCCAGATGGAGTCAAACTTATGATAAGAGCGAGGTAATCCAATAATGAAGTCCATAATCACCTCCCATTTCCAGGTCAGAATCTTTATATTCTGATTCAATCCACTGGGTTTCTGATGCTCGATCTTTACTTGTTGACAATTAGGACACTGAGCTACAAATTCTGCATTAGACTCCTTCATGTTATCCCACAAATACTGCTCCTTAACGTCATGATACATCTTTGTCGAGTCGGGATGGATAGAATAACGGGAGTGATGAATCTCAATCATAATCTTCTCTCGCAACCCTGCCACACTAGGCACACATAATTGGCCCTGGTATCTCAGTGTCCCATCTCCTCCGATCTTGAAAGCTGTAATCTTACACTGCTGAATTCCCTCTCTCAATCTTACTAAGGTAGGATCTTCATATTGCCGTGCTTTTACCTCGGCTACCAAAGATGATTTTGCTGTATTCTGTACAGTAACACCTCCGTCATCAAAGTCCAACAATCTGATTCTCATATTGGCCAGCTGGTGAAGCTCTTTGGTCAACCCTTGTCTACCTGCCTCAATATATATTAAGCTTCCCATTGACTTATGGCTGAGAGCGTCTGCCATAACATTGGCTTTACCAGGATGGTACAATATCTCGACGTCGTAGTTTTTTTAGTAATTCAAGCCACCTACGCTGCCTCAAATTCAACTCCTTCTGCTTGAAGATGTATTGTAAACTCTTGTGATCTGTGTAGATGTCAACATGGACGTCGTATAAGTAGTGTCGCCATATCTTCAAAGCATATATTACTGCAGCCAATTCCAAATCATGAGTCGGGTAATTCTTTTCATGCTTCTTTAATTGTCTTGATGCATAAGCAATCACCTTCCCACGTTTCATCAATAAGCACCCCAAACCTATACCTGAGGCATCACAATATACCACATAACCTTCTGTTCCTTCTGGGAGAGTGAGCATTGGCGCGGATGTCAATCGATTCTTTAGCTCCTGAAAACTATGTTCACAAGCATCAGACCACTGGAACTTGGTAGTTTTCTGTTTTAACTTAGTCAATGGTGATGATATAGAGGAAAACCCTTCTACAAACCGCCTATAATATCCTGCTAGCCCCAGGAAGCTGCGGACTTCTGACGGTGTTGTAGGTCTCGGCCAATTCTTCACTGCATCGATCTTTTGAGTGTCGACACTAATACCCTCATCAGATATCACATGGCCAAGGAATGCTACTGAGTTCAGCCAGAATTCACATTTAGAGAGCTTAGCATATAACTTATGATCCTGAAGGGTCTGTGCATAAGCCTGAATACGGGAAATATCCATGCCCTCTACCAAGGAGGCTGTTGTGCACTCATTTATCAGATGTGGTCCCAACCCGTTCACGAACAGGTGCAACCTATCACTCATCTCGGCCACCATATGGGGAGTATACCTTGCTAAAGAATCAAACTGTATACTATACTCTCGTACACTCATATTACCATATCGAAGGTTCAAGAACTTATCAACTCTAGTTCGTCGTATCTCAGCTGGCAAGTAGTGACGAAGAAAGGCCTCAGAAAATTCCTTCTACACGGCTTGAGGAGCGTTCAGACCCCTAGATCTCTCCCAACTATCATACTAGAAAACGGCTAAATCTCGTAACCGATAAGAAGCCAACTCTACTGCCTCCGTATCACTAGCATGCATAACCCGCAATGTACGATGAACCTGATCAATAAATGTTTGTGGGTCCTCCTTGGGATCTGACCCGGTAAACATTGGAGGGTCTAGATTAATAAAATCACGAACTCTCGCACTAACCGGTTTATCAGCAACACCGGTATTCTGCCTCTGAGCCTGAGCAGCTACCAAGCTAGTCAACAACTGCACCGCACTGCGCATATCGTGGTTTGTAGTGCCAGACGGAGGAACTGGATGTACTGGGTGCCTCCTAATATCCTCTGGAGGAGACGGAGAGGTATGAGATGGCATCTCACTCTGAGCCTCACTTTGGCCTGCTCTGGCTGGAGGCACCTGAATGTTACCCTCTCCCACAGCTGTATCAAGCCGTTTACTAATCGCTTGCTTCCTAGTCGAAGGCATCGCTGAAAGAAAACAATGTGAATATTAGATATGAACACTTACGACTCAACTCTACGCACGATCTAGATTTAGGAAGAAGGTAACAACCCTAGATGTCATGTAGCCTCCTGATTATAAATGTGGCGCGCTACACATCCATAATCAAAACTCTACTAGACACGGCTCATAGACAACCCCTAGGACAGACTTGCTCTGATACCAAGTTTGTCACGACCCAACTGGAGGGTCATGACTAGCACCCAGGCCATACTTGCCGAGCACCAACATACATTTTATCTAACCTTCCTTATTATCATTAAGGGCCGACAAGACCAATATAAATGGTAGACATGGATCATGAACATCCAACAATGAAAGATAATGTCATGAACATACGTAACATGGGATGACAAGACTGTCAAGAAAATATATATATGGTACGAGCTACCATGGTGCCATGAAAGACTATACAACAAAAATCAGTCGACAAGGCATTCCAAACCATACATGAGTCAACACCTATCTATGAGCCTCTAAAAGAACATATGTGCTACAACATTGCCGAAACAGGGCCCCGACATACCCATAATGTCTATAACAAAAATGCATACCAAGACCACAGCAAGTCCGGAGAAAGGATCTTGCCAATAACGCTGAATCGGATAGCCTACTGTGATGGGGGAGCTGCGTCTACCCGTCTATCAGGACCTGCAGCACGACATGCAGCGTCCACAAATAAAAAGGACATCAGTACGAATAAAGTACTGAGTATGTAAGGCAGAATAGCATAAGTAAGAACAATAATGTAAACAGTGATAGGGAATATACAACCTGTGACATCTGGGTACCTCTGAGGGCTACTGACATGAAATACATGATACATACATATATATGTACATAAACTTTTAAAACATATGCCTTTGTGGGCATCATCATCATCATATCGTACCCGGCCGTAATAGGCTCGGTAAAACGTACCCCACCATCATAGGGCTCGGTAGAATCGTACCCGGCCACGTGGAGCTCGGTAAAACCCAAGTGATCAGTGGTTGCACAATAGGTGCCATACCCGGCCGACTATAGCGCGGCTCGGTAGAGTATAATAGATACACATATATGATGCATGATGGACTCATTGGAATCACATTTTGAACCTTTTGGAGTGACGAAAGGTCGGTATCCTTCGTACACGTTATTAGAATTAACTCTTCATCAAGAATCTTATAAGAATCAGGAACTACCAACAACATTGATAATATAAGAATAAGAGAAGTAACATCAATATCAATCGTTTCATAAGAAGGGCAGCAATGTAAGTACTGCTAGCTTCTAAGAGTAGAGTATCTTTGGGAGCTCGTTCATTACATTATGTACAATCGGAGTCGTGCAAAAGAATGAAGGGGATAGCCTCACATACCTTGTATATACTGCCCAACCTCAAGCTATGCAAATGTCACGACTCCTTAGTCTACAATAAAAGAAATGACACTATCATTATCGTTTAAGCGTCGTAACTATTATGTATCGACCGCAACCTATTTTACGATGAAACGGACAGCACCTCCCCTATTTATATGACTTCAAACAAGTCAATAAAATCACCAAACAGCCCAAACAACATCATTAATAATCATATTGAGCCTCCAAAATAGTCCACCAACTAACAACATTACTACCAAGCCTTTCGATATATATTTCACAAGTTCTAGCATCAACGACTTAGCCACAACTTGGATAATCTTAAATATATATAGAGTAAGAGGTTCCTTACCTTTAAACAGAAAGAACAACTCCAATTTGACCTTAATTTTCCACGAAATATCCCTTCAATTCTGCCACAAGAACAAGGAAGCGAAACTAGCAATTAATTCGGGTTTTTCGGCACTAGAATTACTTTAGAAGACTTGAAATCACCTAGGGTTGATATTAAAAACTTGAAGGTGTATTTACAGAACATAAAGCACTTAAAACAACCTCCCACACGAGCTGGAACAACACAAAAATCAGCAACAACAAGAAAAACAAGAAACTTACTAGCACCACGGGATTCCCGACATTTGATTTGTGTTGTTTGCCCTTTGTTTGGGTCTTGGATCATGAGAGAACCTTGAGAGAATGTTTTTAGGGTTATAAGGTCTGAATATACTGAAAAATAATGACTTAAAACGGGGTTGAGTTATCTTATATATGTCCAAATGTCTTAAACCGCCTTTGTGGGCCCCATAGAGAGCAGCTTGGCGCACTCTCGCGAAAACGCGAATATCTCTCTATTCCGAGATCGTATCGACGAACGGTTTAATGCGTTGGAAACTAGACTCATAGATCTTCAATTTGATAGGTAGATCACCCCATAATTCCAAGCACATTGGGAGTAAAATGCAGTAACATTTGACCTAAAGTTTAAGTAAAATTATAAACCTAAGTTGCGACAACTTTTATCGACTTTTATTTCATAACTCGCTTGACTTCAAGACTTATGATGCGGATATTATATGATTCAAATACATTAAAACAAGATCTCTTGGGATAGTTAATCACCTATAGTGTTACCCGAAAATACAAGTTACAACATCCTTGATTCGTTTAACTTCTAATACTTCTTAACCACTCTTATACACCCTTGTATCGTTTAAGACCAATAGGATTAACTTCTTATCATCTCACATATAATATCTTCTTGGATTTACGTCGACTAACTTACGGCGTGATCTATGGTATGCGAATTTGGGTTGTAACAGGCTGCAAGGCTTGCATGTTCTGCAAACTCAACCGCTACTTGAGCAGCAGAGGTAGAATCCTTAAATTTCATATTCCAATTATGCCTGCCAATAGAAATAATACCATTACCATCTCCAGGAAATGATTGCCCATGTTCCAAACTTTCATCCATCAAAACTAAGTGGCATGAACCACCATCATCAACACAATATTGTCTTGAAAGTTCTACAATAGCTATGGCAGCTAGGCTTGCACGTTCTGCAAACTCAGTCATTACTGGAGCAGCAAAGGTAGCATCCTTAAATTTCATGTTCCAATTCTGGCTGCCAATAGAAAAATTACCATTACCATCTCCAGGAAACGATTGCCCATGTTCCAACCTTTCATCCTTGAAAACCAAGTGGCATGAACCACCACCATCATCACAATATTGCCTTGAAAGTTTTACCACAGCTTTGGCATCTAGGCTTGCATGTTCTACAAACTCAGCCGCTGCTTGAGCAGTAGAGGTAGCATGCTTAAATTTCATGTTCCAATACTGCCTGCCAATAGAAAAATTACCATTACCATCTCAAGGAAATAATTGCCCATGTTCCAACCTTTCATCCTTGAAAACCAAGTGGCATGAACCACCATCATCAACACAATATTTCCTTGAAAGTTCTACAACAGCTCTGGCAACTAGGCTTGCATGTTTTGCAAACTCAACCGTTGCTTGAGCAGCGGAGGTAGCATCCATAAATTTCATATTTCAATTATGCCTGCCAATAGAAAAATTACTATTACTTGAGCAGCAAAGGTAGCATCCTTAAATTTCATGTTCCAATTCTGGCTGCCAATAGAAAAATTACCATTACCATCTCCAGGAAACGATTGCCCATGTTCCAACCTTTCATTCTTGAAAACCAAGTGGCATGAACCACCACCATCATCACAATATTTCCTTGAAAGTTCTACAACAGCTCTGGCAGCTAGGCTTGCATGTTTTGCAAACTCAACCGCTGCTTGAGCAGCATTGGTAGTATCCTTAAATTTCATGTTCCAATTCTGCCTACCAATAGAAAACTTACCATTACCATCTCCAGGAAATGATTGCCTTTGTTCCAACTTTTCATCCTTGAAACCCAAGTGGCATGAACCACCATCATCAACATAATATTGCCTTGAAAGTTCTACAACAGCTCTGTCAGCTAGGCTTGCATGTTCTGCAAACTCAGCTGCTGCTTGAGCATTAGAGGTAGCATCCTTAAATTTCATATTCTAATTATGCCTGCCAATAGAAAAACTACCATTACCATCTCCAGGATACGATTGACCTTGTTCCAACCTTTCATCCTTGAAACCCAAGTGGCATGAACCACAATCATAAACATAATATTGCCTTGAAAGTTCTACAACAGCTCTGGCAGCTAGGCTTGCATGTTCTGCAAACTCAGCCGCTGCTTGAGCAACAGAGATAGCATGTTTAAATTTCATGTTCCAATACTGCCTGCCAATAGAAAAATTACCATTACCATCTCAAGGATATGATTACTCATGTTCCAACCTTTCATCCTTGAAAACCAAGTGGCATGAACCACCATCATCAACACAATATTTCCTTGAAAGTTCTACAACAGCTCTGGCAGCTAGGCTTGCATGTTCTGCAAACTCAACCGCTGCTTGAGCAGCAGAGGTAGCATCCATAAATTTCATATTTCAATTATGCCTGCCAATAGAAAAATTACCATTACCATCTCTAGGAAATGATAGCCCATGTTCCAACCTTTCATCCTTCAAAACTAAGTGGCATGAACCACCATCATCAACACAATATTGCCTTGAAAGTTCTACAATAGCTCTCGCAGCTAGGCTTGCATGTTCTGCAAACTCAACCGCTGCTTGAGCAGCAGAGGTAGCATCCTTAAATTTCATATTCCAATTATGCCTGCCAATAAAAAAATTACCATTACCATCTCCAGGAAATGATTTTTCATGTTCCAACCTTTCATCCTTTAAAACTAAGTGGCATGAACCACCATCATCAACACAATATTGCCTTGAAAGTTCTACAACAGCTCTAGCAGCTAGTCTTGCATGTTCTGCAATCTCAGTCGCTACTTGTGCGGCAGAGGTAGAATCCTAAAATTTCATGTTCCAATTCTGGCTGCCAATAGAAAAATTAGCATTACCATCTCCAGGAAATGATTGCCCTTGTTCCAACCTTTCATCCTTGAATCCCAAGTGGCATGAACCACCATCATCAACACAATATTGCCTTGAATGTTCTACAAAAGCTCTAGCAGCTAGGCATGCATGTTCTGCACACTCAGCCGCTGCTTGAGCAGCAGAGGTAGCATCCTTAAATGTCATGTTCCAATTATGCCTGCCAAAAGAAAAATTACCATTACCATCTCTAGGAAATGATTGCCCATGTTCCAACATTTCATCCTTGAAAGCCAAGTGGCATGAACCACCATCATCAACACAATATTGCCTTGAAAGTTCTACAACAGCTCTGGCAGCTAGGCTTGCATGTTCTTTAAACTCAGTCGCTACTTGAGCAACAGAGATAGCATGCTTAAATTTCAAGTTACTATTCTGGCTGCCAATAGAAAAATTACCATTACCATCTCCAGGAAATGATTGCCCTTGTTCCAACCTTTCATCCTTGAATCCCAAGTTGCATGAACCACCATCATCAACACAATATTGACTTGAAAGTTCTACAACAGCTCTGGCAGCTAGGCCTGCATGTTCTGCACACTCAGCCGCTGCTTGAGCAGCAGAGGTAGTATCCTTAAATTTCATGTTCCAATTCTGCCTGCCAATAGAAAACTTACCATTACCATCTCCAGGAAACGATTGCCTTTGTTCCAACCTTTCATCCTTGAAACCCAAGTGGCATGAACCACCATCATCAACACAATATTGCCTTGAAAGTTCTACAACAGCTCTGGCATCTAGGCTTGCATGTTCTGCAAACTCAGCCGCTGCTTGAGCAGTAGAGGTAGCATCCTTAAATTTCATATTCCAATTATGCCTGCCAATAGAAAAATTACCATTACCATCTACAGGAAACGATTGCCCTTGTTCCAACCTTTCATCCTTGAAACCCAAGTGGCATGAACCACCATCATAAATACAATATTGCCTTGAAAGTTCTACAACAGCTCTGGCAGCTAGGCTTGCATGTTCTGCAAACTCAGCCGCTGCTTGAGCAACAGAGATAGCATGCTTAAATTTCATGTTCCAATACTGCCTGCCAATAGAACAATTACCATTACAATCTCAAGGAAATGATTGCCCATGTTCCGACCTTTCATCCTTGAAAACCAAGTGGCATGAACCACCATCATCACCAGAATATTGCCTTGAAAGTTCTACAACAACTCTGACAGCTAGGCTTGCATGTTCTGCAAACTCAACCGCTACTTGAGCAGCAGAGGTAGCATCCTTAAATTTCATATTCCAATTATGCCTGCCAATAGAAAAATTACCATTACCATCTCCAGGAAATGATTGCCCATGTTCCAACCTTTCATCCTTCAAAACTAAGTGGCATGAACCACCATCATCAAGACAATATTGCCTTGAAAGTTCTACAATAGCTATGGCAGTTAGGCTTGCATGTTCTGCTAACTCAGTCATTACTTGAGCAGCAAAGGTAGCATCCTTAAATTTCATATTCCAATTCTGGCTGCCAATAGAAAAATTACCATTACCATCTCCAGGAAACGATTGCCCATGTTCGAAACTTTCATCCTTGAAAACCAAGTGGCATGAGCCACCGCCATCATCACAATATTGCCTTGAAAGTTCTACAACAGCTCTGGCAGCTAGGCTTGCATGTTCTGCAAACTCAACCGCTGCTTGAGCAGCATTGGTAGTATCCTTAAATTTCATGTTCCAATTCTGCCTACCAATAGAAAACTTACCATTACCATCTTCAGGAAACGATTGCCTTTGTTCCAACTTTTCATCCTTGAAACCCAAGTGGAATGAACCACCATCATCAACATAATATTGCCTTGAAAGTTTTACAACAGCTCTGTCAGCTAGGCTTGCATGTTCGGCAAACTCAGCTGCTGCTTGAGCAGTAGAGGTAGCATCCTTAAATTTCATATTCCAATTATGCCTTCCAATAGAAAAATTACCATTACCATCTCCAGGAAATGATTGCCCATGTTCCAACCTTTCATCCTTGAAAACTAAGTGGCATGAACCACCATCATCAACACAATATTGCCTTGAAAGTTCTACAACAGGTCTGGCAGCTAGGCTTGCATGTTCTGCAAACTCAGTCATTACTTGAGCAGCAGAGGTAGCATCTTTAAATTTCATATTCCAATTTTTCCTACCAATAGAGAAATTACTATTACCATCTCCAGGAAATGATTGCCCATGTTCCAACCTTTCTTCCTTGAAAACCAAGTGGCATGAACCACTATCATCAACACAATATTGCCTTGAAAATCCTACAACAGCTCTGGCAGCTAGGCTTGCATGTTCTGCAAACTCAACCGCAACTTGAGCAGCAGAGGTAGCATCCTTAAATTTCATATTCCAATTATGCCTGCCAATAGAAAAATTACCATTACCATCTCCAGGAAATGATTGCCCATGTTCCAACCTTTCATCCTTGAAAACCAAGTGGCATGAACCACCACCATCAACACAATATTGCCTTGAAAGATCTATAACAGCTCTGGCAGCTAGGCTTGCATGTTCTGCAAACTCAACCGATGCTTGAGCAGCAGAGGTAGCATCCTTAAATTTCATATTCCAATTATGCCTGCCAATAAAAAAATTACCATTACCATCTCCAGGAAATGATTTTTCATGTTCCAACCTTTCATCCTTTAAAACTAAGTGGCATGAACCACCATCATCAACACAATATTGCCTTGAAAGTTCTACAACAGCTCTAGCAGCTAGTCTTGCACGTTCTGCAAAGTCAGACACTACTTGAGCAGCAAGGTAGCATCCTTAAATTTCATATTCCAATTATTCCTGCCAATAGAAATGTTACCATTACCATCTCCAGGAAATGATTGCCCATGTTCCAACCTTTCATCCTTGAAAACCAAGTGGCATGAACCACCATCATCAACACTATATTGCCTTGAAAATCCTACAATTGCTCTGGCAGCTAGGCTTGCATGTTCTGCAAACTCAACCGCTGCTTGAGCAGCAGAGGTTGAATCCTTAAATTTCATATTCCAATTATGCCTCCCAATAGAAAAATTACCATTACCATCTCCAGGAAATGATTGCCCATGTTCCAACCTTTCATCCTTGAAAACCAAGTGGCATGAACCACCATCATCAACACTATATTGCCTTGAAAATCCTACAATAGCTCTGGCAGCTAGGCTTGTATGTTCTGCAAACTCAACCGCTGCTTGAGCAGCAAGGTAGCATCCTTAAATTTCATATTCCAATTATGCCTGCCAATAGAAAAATTACCATTACCATCTCCAGGAAATGATTGGCCATGTTTCAACCTTTCATCCTTGAAAACTAAGTGGCATGAACCACCACCATCAACACAATATTTCCTTGAAAGTTCTACAACATCACTGGCAGCTAGGCTTGCATATTCTGCAAACTCAGTCGCTGCTTGAGCAGCGGAGGTAGCATCCTTAAATTTCATGTTCCAATTCTGCCTGCCAATAGAAAAATTACCATTACCATCTCCAGGAAATGATTGCCCGTGTTCCAACCCTTCATCCTTGAAACCCAAGTGGCATTAACCACCATCATCAACACAATATTGCCTTGAAAGTTCTACAACAACTCTGGCAGCTAGGCTTGCACGTTCTGCAAACTCTGTCGCTACTTGAGCAGCAAGGTAGAATCCTTAAATTTCATATTCCAATTATGCCTGCCAATAGGAAAATTACCATTACCATCTCCAGGAAATGATTGCCCATGTTTCAACCTTTCATCCCTGAAAACTAAGTGGCATGAACCACCACCATCAACACAATATTTCCTTGAAAGTTCAACAACAGCTCTGGCAGCTAGGCTTGCATATTCTGCAAACTCAGTCGCTACTTGAGCAGCAGAGGTAGCATCCTTAAATTTCGTATTCCAATTATGCCTGCCAATAGAAAAATTACCATTACCATCTCCAGGAAATGACTGCCCATGTTCCAACCCTTCATCCTTGAAACCCAAGTGGCATGAACCACCATCATCAACACAATATTGCCTTGAAACTTCTACAACAGCTCTGGCAGCTAGGCTTGCATGCTCTGCAAACTCTGGCAGCTAGGCTTGCATGCTCTGCAAACTCTGTCGCTACTTGAGCAGCAGAGGTAGCATCCTTAAATTTCATATTCCAATTAGGCCTACCAATGGAAATATTACCATTACCATCTCCAGGAAATGATTGCCCATGTTCCAAACTTTCATCCTTGAAAACCAAGTGGCATGAACCACCATCATCAACACAATATTGCCTTAAAAATCCTACAACATCTTTGGCAGCTAGGCTTGCATGTTCTGCAAACTCAACCGCTGCTTGAGCAGCAGAGGTAGCACCCTTAAATTTCATATTCAAATTATGCCTGCCAATAGAAAAATTACCATTACCATCTCCAGGAAATAATTGCCCATGTTCCAACCTTTCATCCTTGAAAACTAAGTGGCATGAACCACCATCATCAACACAATATTGCCTTGAAAGTTCTACAACAGCTCTGGCAGCTAGGCTTGCATGCTCTGCAAACTCTGGCAGCTAGGCTTGCATGTTCTGCAAACTCAGTCGCTACTTGAGCAGCAGAGGTAGAATCCTCAAATTTCATATTCCAATTATGCCTGCCAATAGAAATATTATCATTACCATCTCCAGGAAATGATTGCCCATGTTTCAACCTTTCATCCTTGAAAACTAAGTGGCATGAACCACCACCATCAACACAATATTTCCTTGAAAGTTCTACAACATCTCTGGCAGCTAGGCTTGCATATTCTGCAAACTCAGTCGCTGCTTGAGCAGCAGAGGTAGCATCCTTAAATTTCATGTTCCAATTCTGCCTGCCTATAGAAAAATTACCATTACCATCTCCAGGAAATGATTGCCCGTGTTCCAATCCTTCATCCTTGAAACCCAAGTGGCATGAACCACCATCATCAACACAATATTGCCTTGGAAATCCTACAACAGCTCTGGCAGCTAGGCATGCATGTTCTGCAAACTCAGTCTTTACTTGAGCAGCAGAGGTTGAATCCTTAAATTTCATATTCCAATTATGCCTGCCAATAGAAAAATTACCATTACCATCTCCAGGAAATGATTGCCCATGTTCCAACCTTTCATCCTTGAAAACTAAGTGGCATGAAGTACCATCATCAACACAATATTGCCTTGAAAGTTCTACAACAGCTCTGGCAGCTAGGCTTGCATGTTCTGCAAACTCAGTCACTACTTGAGCAGCAAGGTAGCATCCTTAAATTTCGTATTCCAATTATGCCTGCCAATAGAAATGTTACCATTACCATCTTCAGGAAATGATTGCCCATGTTCCAACCTTTCATCCTTGAAAACCAAGTGGCATGAACCACCATCATCAACACAATATTGCCTTGAAAATCCTACAACAGCTTTGGCAGCTAGGCATGCATGTTCTGCACACTCAGCCGCTGCTTGAGCAGCAGAGGTAGCATCCTTAAATGTCATGTTCCAATTATGCCTGCCAAAAGAAAAATTACCATTACCATCTCTAGGAAATGATTGCCCATGTTCCAACCTTTCATCCTTGAAAGCCAAGTGGCATGAACCACCATCATCAACACAATATTGCCTTGAAAATCCTACAACAGCTCTGGCAGCTAGGCTTGCATATTCTGCAAACTCAACCGCTACTTGGGCAGCATGGTAGCATCCTTAAATTTCATATTCCAATTATGCCTGCCCATAGAAAAATTACCATTACCATCTCCAGGAAATGATTGCCCATGTTTCAACCTTTCATCCTTGAAAACTAAGTGGCATGAACCACCATCATCAACACAATATTTCCTTGAAAGTTCTACAACAGCTCTGGCAGCTAGGCTTGCATGTTCTGCAAACTCAGTCGCTACTTGAGCAGCAGAGGTAGCATCCTTAAATTTCATATTCCAATTAGCCATGCCAATAGAAATATTACCATTACCATCTCCAGGAAATGATTGTCCATGTTCCAACCTTTCTTCCTTGAAAACCAAGTAGCATGAACCACCATCATCAACACAATATTTCCTTAAAAATCCTACAATAGCTCTGGCAGCTAGGCTTGCAAGTTCTGCAAACTCAACCGCTGCATGAGCAGCAGAGGTTGAATCCTTAAATTTCATATTCCAATTATGCCTGCCAATAGAAAAATTACCATTACCATCTCCAGGAAATGATTGCCCATGTTCCAACGTTTCATCCTTGAAAACTAAGTGGCATGAAGCACCATCATCAACTCAATATTGTCTTGAAAGTTCTACAATAGCTCTGGCAGCTAGGCTTGCACGTTCTGCAAAGTCAGACACTACTTGAGCAGCAAGGTAGCATCCTTAAATTTCATATTCCAATTATTCCTGCCAATAGAAATGTTACCATTACCATCTCCAGGAAATGATTGCCCATGTTCCAACCTTTCATCCTTGAAAACCAAGTGGCATGAACCACCATCATCAACACTATATTGCCTTGAAAATCCTACAATTGCTCTGGCAGCTAGGCTTGCATGTTCTGCAAACTCAACCGCTGCTTGAGCAGCAGAGGTTGAATCCTTAAATTTCATATTCCAATTATGCCTCCCAATAGAAAAATTACCATTACCATCTCCAGGAAATGATTGCCCATGTTCCAACCTTTCATCCTTGAAAACCAAGTGGCATGAACCACCATCATCAACACTATATTGCCTTGAAAATCCTACAATAGCTCTGGCAGCTAGGCTTGTATGTTCTGCAAACTCAACCGCTGCTTGAGCAGCAAGGTAGCATCCTTAAATTTCATATTCCAATTATGCCTGCCAATAGAAAAATTACCATTACCATCTCCAGGAAATGATTGGCCATGTTTCAACCTTTCATCCTTGAAAACTAAGTGGCATGAACCACCACCATCAACACAATATTTCCTTGAAAGTTCTACAACATCACTGGCAGCTAGGCTTGCATATTCTGCAAACTCAGTCGCTGCTTGAGCAGCGGAGGTAGCATCCTTAAATTTCATGTTCCAATTCTGCCTGCCAATAGAAAAATTACCATTACCATCTCCAGGAAATGATTGCCCGTGTTCCAACCCTTCATCCTTGAAACCCAAGTGGCATTAACCACCATCATCAACACAATATTGCCTTGAAAGTTCTACAACAACTCTGGCAGCTAGGCTTGCACGTTCTGCAAACTCTGTCGCTACTTGAGCAGCAAGGTAGAATCCTTAAATTTCATATTCCAATTATGCCTGCCAATAGGAAAATTACCATTACCATCTCCAGGAAATGATTGCCCATGTTTCAACCTTTCATCCCTGAAAACTAAGTGGCATGAACCACCACCATCAACACAATATTTCCTTGAAAGTTCAACAACAGCTCTGGCAGCTAGGCTTGCATATTCTGCAAACTCAGTCGCTACTTGAGCAGCAGAGGTAGCATCCTTAAATTTCGTATTCCAATTATGCCTGCCAATAGAAAAATTACCATTACCATCTCCAGGAAATGACTGCCCATGTTCCAACCCTTCATCCTTGAAACCCAAGTGGCATGAACCACCATCATCAACACAATATTGCCTTGAAACTTCTACAACAGCTCTGGCAGCTAGGCTTGCATGCTCTGCAAACTCTGGCAGCTAGGCTTGCATGCTCTGCAAACTCTGTCGCTACTTGAGCAGCAGAGGTAGCATCCTTAAATTTCATATTCCAATTAGGCCTACCAATGGAAATATTACCATTACCATCTCCAGGAAACGATTGCCCATGTTCCAAACTTTCATCCTTGAAAACCAAGTGGCATGAACCACCATCATCAACACAATATTGCCTTAAAAATCCTACAACATCTTTGGCAGCTAGGCTTGCATGTTCTGCAAACTCAACCGCTGCTTGAGCAGCAGAGGTAGCACCCTTAAATTTCATATTCAAATTATGCCTGCCAATAGAAAAATTACCATTACCATCTCCAGGAAATAATTGCCCATGTTCCAACCTTTCATCCTTGAAAACTAAGTGGCATGAACCACCATCATCAACACAATATTGCCTTGAAAGTTCTACAACAGCTCTGGCAGCTAGGCTTGCATGCTCTGCAAACTCTGGCAGCTAGGCTTGCATGTTCTGCAAACTCAGTCGCTACTTGAGCAGCAGAGGTAGAATCCTCAAATTTCATATTCCAATTATGCCTGCCAATAGAAATATTATCATTACCATCTCCAGGAAATGATTGCCCATGTTTCAACCTTTCATCCTTGAAAACTAAGTGGCATGAACCACCACCATCAACACAATATTTCCTTGAAAGTTCTACAACATCTCTGGCAGCTAGGCTTGCATATTCTGCAAACTCAGTCGCTGCTTGAGCAGCAGAGGTAGCATCCTTAAATTTCATGTTCCAATTCTGCCTGCCTATAGAAAAATTACCATTACCATCTCCAGGAAATGATTGCCCGTGTTCCAATCCTTCATCCTTGAAACCCAAGTGGCATGAACCACCATCATCAACACAATATTGCCTTGGAAATCCTACAACAGCTCTGGCAGCTAGGCATGCATGTTCTGCAAACTCAGTCTTTACTTGAGCAGCAGAGGTTGAATCCTTAAATTTCATATTCCAATTATGCCTGCCAATAGAAAAATTACCATTACCATCTCCAGGAAATGATTGCCCATGTTCCAACCTTTCATCCTTGAAAACTAAGTGGCATGAAGTACCATCATCAACACAATATTGCCTTGAAAGTTCTACAACAGCTCTGGCAGCTAGGCTTGCATGTTCTGCAAACTCAGTCACTACTTGAGCAGCAAGGTAGCATCCTTAAATTTCGTATTCCAATTATGCCTGCCAATAGAAATGTTACCATTACCATCTTCAGGAAATGATTGCCCATGTTCCAACCTTTCATCCTTGAAAACCAAGTGGCATGAACCACCATCATCAACACAATATTGCCTTGAAAATCCTACAACAGCTCTGGCAGCTAGGCTTGCATGTTCTGCAAACTCAACCGGTGCTTGAGCAGCAGAGGTTGAATCCTTAAATTTCATATTCCAATTATGCCTGCCAATAGAAAAATTACCATTACCAACTCCAGGAAATGATTGCCCATGTTTCAACCTTTCATCCTTGAAAACTAAGTGGCATGAACCACCACCATCAACACAATATTTCCTTGAAAGAGCTAAAACAGCTCTGGCAGCTAGGCTTGCATATTCTGCAAACTCAGTCGCTACTTGAGCAGCAGAGGTAGCTTCCGTAAATTTCATGTTCCAATTCTGCCTGCCAATAGGAAAATTACCATTACCATCTCCAGGAAATGATTGCCCGTGTTCGAACCCTTCCTCCTTGAAACCCAAGTGGCATGAACCACCATCATTAACACAATATTGCCTTGAAAGTTCTACAACAGCTCTGGCAGCTAGGCTTGCACGTTCTCCAAACTCTGTCGCTACTTGAGCAGTAAGGTAGCATCCTTAAATTTCATATTCCAATTATGCCTGCCAATAGGAAAATTACCATTACCATCTCGAGGAAATGATTGCCCATGTTTCAACCTTTCATCCCTGAAAACTAAGTGGCATGAACCACCACCATCAACACAATATTTCCTTGAAAGTTCAACAACAGCTCTGGCAGCTAGACTTGCATATTCTGCAAACTCAGTCGCTACTTGAGCAGCAGAGGTAGCATCCTTAAATTTCATGTTCCAATTCTGCCTGCCAATAGAAAAATTACCATTACCATCTCCAGGAAATGATTGCCCATGTTCCAACCCTTCATCCTTGAAACCCAAGTGGCATGAACCACCATCATCAAGACAATATTGCCTTGAAACTTCTACAACAGCTCTGGCAGCTAGGCTTGCATGCTCTGCAAACTCTGTCGCTACTTGAGCAGCAGAGGTAGCATCCTTAAATTTCATATTCCAATTAGGCCTACCAATGGAAATATTACCATTACCATCTCCAGGAAATGATTGCCCATGTTCCAAACTTTCATCCTTGAAAACCAAGTGGCATGAACCACCATCATCAACACAATATTGCCTTAAAAATCCTACAACATCTCTGGCAGCTAGGCTTGCATGTTCTGCAAACTCAACCGCTGCTTGAGCAGCAGAGGTAGAACCCTTAAATTTCATATTCAAATTATGCCTGCCAATAGAAAAATTACCATTACCATCTCCAGGAAATGATTGCCCATGTTCCAACCTTTCATCCTTGAAAACTAAGTGGCATGAACCACCATCATCAACACAATATTGCCTTGAAAGTGCTACAACAGCTCTGGCAGATAGGCTTGCATGTTCTGCAAACTCAGTCGCTACTTGAGCAGCAGAGGTAGCATCCTCAAATTTCATATTCCAATTGTGCCTGCCAATAGAAATATTATCATTACCATCTCCAGGAAATGATTGCACATGTTCCAACCTTTCATCCTTGAAAATTAAGTGGCATGAACCACCACCATCAACACAATATTTCCTTGAAAGTTCTACAACAGCTCTGGCAGCTAGGCTTGCATGTTCTGCAAACTAAGTCGCTACTTGAGCAGCCGAGGTATCATCCTTAAATTTCATGTTCCAATTCTGCCTACCAATAGAAAAATTACCATTACCATCTCCAGAAAATGATTGCCCTTTTTCCAACCTTTCATCCTTGAAACCCAAGTGGCATGAACCATCATCATCAACACAATATTGCCTTGAAAGTTCTACGACAGCTCTGGCAGCTAGACTTGCATATTCTGCAAACTCAGTCGCTACTTGAGCAGCAGAGGTAGCATCCTTAAATTTCATGTTCCAATTCTGCCTGCCAATAGAAAAATTACCATTACCATCTCCAGGAAATGATTGCCCATGTTCCAACCCTTCATCCTTGAAACCCAAGTGGCATGAACCACCATCATCAAGACAATATTGCCTTGAAACTTCTACAACAGCTCTGGCAGCTAGGCTTGCATGCTCTGCAAACTCTGTCGCTACTTGAGCAGCAGAGGTAGCATCCTTAAATTTCATATTCCAATTAGGCCTACCAATGGAAATATTACCATTACCATCTCCAGGAAATGATTGCCCATGTTCCAAACTTTCATCCTTGAAAACCAAGTGGCATGAACCACCATCATCAACACAATATTGCCTTAAAAATCCTACAACATCTCTGGCAGCTAGGCTTGCATGTTCTGCAAACTCAACCGCTGCTTGAGCAGCAGAGGTAGAACCCTTAAATTTCATATTCAAATTATGCCTGCCAATAGAAAAATTACCATTACCATCTCCAGGAAATGATTGCCCATGTTCCAACCTTTCATCCTTGAAAACTAAGTGGCATGAACCACCATCATCAACACAATATTGCCTTGAAAGTGCTACAACAGCTCTGGCAGATAGGCTTGCATGTTCTGCAAACTCAGTCGCTACTTGAGCAGCAGAGGTAGCATCCTCAAATTTCATATTCCAATTGTGCCTGCCAATAGAAATATTATCATTACCATCTCCAGGAAATGATTGCACATGTTCCAACCTTTCATCCTTGAAAATTAAGTGGCATGAACCACCACCATCAACACAATATTTCCTTGAAAGTTCTACAACAGCTCTGGCAGCTAGGCTTGCATGTTCTGCAAACTAAGTCGCTACTTGAGCAGCCGAGGTATCATCCTTAAATTTCATGTTCCAATTCTGCCTACCAATAGAAAAATTACCATTACCATCTCCAGAAAATGATTGCCCTTTTTCCAACCTTTCATCCTTGAAACCCAAGTGGCATGAACCATCATCATCAACACAATATTGCCTTGAAAGTTCTACGACAGCTCTGGCAGCTAGGCTTGCATGCTCTGCAAACTCAGTCGCTACTTGGGAAGCAGAGGTATCATCCTTACATTTCATATTCTAATTCTGCCTGCCAATAGAAAAGTTACCATTACCATCTCCATGAAACGATTGCCCTTGTTCCAACCTTTCATCCTTGAAACCCAGGTGGCATGGACCACCATCATAAACACAATATTGCCTTGAAAGTTCTACAACAACTCTGGCAACTAGGCTTGTATGTTCTACAGAATCAGTCGTTACTTGAGCAGCAGAGGTAGCATCCTTAAATTTTATATTTCAATTATGCCTGCCAATAAAAAAATTACCATTACCATCTCCAGGAAATGATTTCCCTTTTTCCAACCATTCATCCTTGAAACCCAAGTGGCATGAACCACCATCATCAACACAATATTGCCTTGAAAGTTCTACGACAGCTCTGGCTGCTAGGCTTGCATGCTCAGCAAACTCAGTCGCTACTTGGGCAGCAGAGGTATCATCCTTACATTTCATATTCTAATTCTGTCTGCCAATAGAAAAATTACCATTACCATCTCCAGGAAATTATTGCCCATGTTCCAACCTTTCATCCTTGAAAACTAAGTGGCATGAACCACCATCATCAACACAATATTGCCTTGAAAGTCCTACAACAGCTGTGACAGCTAGGGTTGCATGTTCTGCAAACTCAGTCATTACTTGAGCAGCAGAGGTAGCATCCTTAAATTTTATATTTCAATTATGCCTGCCAATAGAAAAATTACCATTACCATCTCCAGGAAATGATTGCCCATGTTCCAACCTTTCATCCTTGAAAACTAAGTGGCATGAACCACCACCATCAACACAATATTTCCTTGAAAGTTCTACAACAGCTCTGGCAGCTAGGCTTGCATGTTCTGCAAACTAAGTCGCTACTTGAGCAGCAGAGGTAGCATCCTTAAATTTCATTTTCCAATTCTGCCTGCCAATAGAAAAATTACCATTACCATCTCCAGGAAATGATTGCCCTTTTTCCAACCTTTCATCCTTGAAACCCAAGTGGCATGAACCACTATCATCAACCCAATATTGCCTTGAAAGTTCTACGACAGCTCTGGCAGCTAGGCTTGCATGCTCTGCAAACTCAATCGCTACTTGGGCAGCAGAGGTATCATCCTTATATTTCATATTCTAATTCTGCCTGCCAATAGAAAATTTACCATTACCATCTCCATGAAACGATTGCCCTTGTTCCAACTTTTCATCCTTGAAACCCAAGTGGCATGAACCACCATCATCAACACAATATTGCCTTGAAAGTTCTACAACAGCTCTGGCAACTAGGCTTGTATGTTCTACAGAATCAGTCGCTACTTGAGCAGCAGAGGTAGCATGCTTAATTTTCATATTCCAATACTGCCTGCCAATACAAAAATTACCATTACCATCTTAAGGAAATGATT
Organism: Nicotiana tomentosiformis; assembly: GCF_000390325.3. Classification (NCBI taxonomy): domain Eukaryota; kingdom Viridiplantae; phylum Streptophyta; class Magnoliopsida; order Solanales; family Solanaceae; genus Nicotiana; species Nicotiana tomentosiformis. The sequence goes on from NW_027174561.1 coordinate 1,898,904, forward strand.
GCCCATGTTCCAACCTTTCATCCTTGAAACCCAAGTGGCATGAACCACCATCATCACACAATATTTCTTTGAAAGTTCAACAACAGCTCTGGCAGCTAGGCTTGCATGTTCTACAAACTCAGCCGCTGCTTGAGCAGCAGAGGTAGCATCCTTAAATTTGATGTTCCAGTTCTGCCTGCCAATAGAAAAATTACCATTACCATCTCCAGGAAATGATTACCCCTGTTCCAACCTTTCATCCTTGAAACCCAAGTGGCATGAACCACCATCATCAAGACAATATTGCCTTGAAAGTTCTACAACAGCTCTGGCAGCTACGCTTGCATGTTCTGCAAACTCAGCTGCTGCTTGAGCAGCCGAGATAGCATGCTTAAATTTGAAGTTCCAATACTGCCTGCCAATATAAAAATTACCATTACCATCTCTAGGAAATGATTGCCCTTGTTCGAACCTTTCATCCTTCAAACCCAAGTGGCATGAACCACCATCATTTACACAATATTACCTTGAAAGTTCTACAACAGCTCTGGCAGCTTGGCTTGCATGTTCTGCAAACTCAGTCGCTACTTGAGCAGCAGAGGTAGCATCCTTAAATTTGATGTTCCAATTCTGCCTGCCAATAGAAAAATTACCATTACCATCTCCAGGAAATGATTACCCCTGTTCCAACCTTTCATCCTTGAAACCCAAGTGGCATGAACCACCATCATCAAGACAATATTGCCTTGAAAGTTCTACAACAGCTCTGGCAGCTACGCTTGCATGTTCTGCAAACTCAGCTGCTGCTTGAGCAGCCGAGATAGCATGCTTAAATTTCATGTTCCAATACTACCTGCCAATAGAAAAATTCCCATTACCATCTCAAGGAAATGATTGCCCATGTTCCAACCTTTTATCCTTGAAAACCAAGTGGCATGAACCACCATCATCAACACAATATTTCCTTGAAAGTTCTACAACAGCTCTGACAGCTAGGCTTGCATGTTCTGCAAACTCAACCACTACTTGAGCAGCAGAGGTAGCATCCTTAAATTTCATATTACAATTATTCCTCCCAATAGAAAAATTACCATTACCATCTCCAGGAAATGATTGCCCATGTTCCAACCTTTCATCCTTGAAAACTAAGTGGCATGAACCACCATCATCAACATAATATTGCCTTGAATGGTCTACAACAGCTCTGGCAGCTAGGCTTGGATGTTCTGCAAACTCAGTCGCTACTTGAGCAGTAGAGGTAGCATCCTTAAATTTTATGTTCCAATTCTGCCTGCCAATAGAAAAGTTACCATTACCATCTCCAGGAAACAATTCCCCGTGTTCCAACCCTTTATTCTTTAAACCCAAGTGGAATGAACCACCATCATCAACACAATATTGCCTTGAAAGTTCTACAACAACTCTGGCAGCTAGGCTTGCATGTTCTTTAAACTCAGCCGCTGCTTGAGCAACAGAGATAGCATGCTTAAATTTCATGTTCACATACTGCCTGCCAATAGAAAAATTACCATTACCATCTCAAGGAAATGATTGCCCATGTTCCAACCTTTCATCCTTGAAAACCAAGTGGCATGAACCACCATCATCAACACAATAATTCCTTGAAAGTTCAACAACAGCTCTGGCAGCTAGGCTTGCATGTTCTACAAACTCAGCCTCTGCTTGAGCAGCAGAGGTAGCATCCTTAAATTTGATGTTTCAATACTGCCTGCCAATACAAAAATTACCATTACCATCTCTAGGAAATGATTGCCCTTGTTCGAACCTTTCATCCTTGAAAACCAAGTCGCATGAACCACCATCATTAACACAATATTGCCTTGAAAGTTCTACAACAGCTCTGGCAGCTAGGCTTGCATGTTCTGCAAACTCAGTCGCTACTTGAGCAGCAGAGGTAGCATCCTTAAATTTCATATTCCAATTCTCCCTGCCAATAGAAAAATTACCATATCATCTCCAGAAAATGATTACCCTTGTTCCAACCTTTCATCCTTGAAACCCAAGTGGCATGAACCACCATCATCAAGACAATATTGCCTTGAAAGTTCTACAACAGCTCTGGCAGCTAGGCTTGCATGTTCTGCAAACTCAGCTGCTGCTTGAGCAGCCGAGATAGCATGCTTAAATTTCATGTTCCAATACTGCCTGCCAATAGAAAAATTACCATTACCATCTCAAGGAAATGATTGCCCATGTTCCAACCTTTCATCCTTGAAAACCAAGTGGCATGAACCACCATCATCAACACAATATTGCCTTGAAAGTTCTACAACAGCTCTGACAGCTAGGCTTGCATGTTCTGCAAACTCAACCACTACTTGAGCAGCAGAGGTAGCATCCTTAAATTTCATATTACAATTATTCCTCCCAATAGAAAAATTACCATTACCATCTCCAGGAAATGATTGCCCATGTTCCAACCTTTCATCCTTGAAAACTAAGTGGCATGAACCACCATCATCAACATAATATTGCCTTGAATGGTCTACAACAGCTCTGGCAGCTAGGCTTGGATGTTCTGCAAACTCAGTCGCTACTTGAGCAGTAGAGGTAGCATCCTTAAATTTTATGTTCCAATTCTGCCTGCCAATAGAAAAGTTACCATTACCATCTCCAGGAAACAATTCCCCGTGTTCCAACCCTTTATTCTTTAAACCCAAGTGGAATGAACCACCATCATCAACACAATATTGCCTTGAAAGTTCTACAACAACTTTGGCAGCTAGGCTTGCATGTTCTTTAAACTCAGCCGCTGCTTGAGCAACAGAGATAGCATGCTTAAATTTCGTGTTCCAATACTGCCTGCCAATAGAAAAATTACCATTACCATCTCAAGGAAATGATTGCCCATGTTCCAACCTTTCATCCTTGAAAACCAAGTGGCATGAACCACCATCATCAACACAATAATTCCTTGAAAGTTCAACAACAGCTCTGGCAGCTAGGCTTGCATGTTCTACAAACTCAGCCTCTACTTGAGCAGCAGAGGTAGAATCCTTAAATTTGATGTTCCAATACTGCCTGCCAATACAAAAATTACCATTACCATCTCTAGGAAATGATTGCCCTTGTTCGAACCTTTCATCCTTGAAAACCAAGTCGCATGAACCACCATCATTAACACAATATTGCCTTGAAAGTTCTACAACAGCTCTGGCAGCTAGGCTTGCATGTTCTGCAAACTCAGTCGCTACTTGAGCAGCAGAGGTAGCATCCTTAAATTTCATATTCCAATTCTCCCTGCCAATAGAAAAATTACCATATCATCTCCAGAAAATGATTACCCTTGTTCCAACCTTTCATCCTTGAAACCCAAGTGGCATGAACCACCATCATCAAGACAATATTGCCTTGAAAGTTCTACAACAGCTCTGGCAGCTAGGCTTGCATGTTCTGCAAACTCAGCTGCTGCTTGAGCAGCCGAGATAGCATGCTTAAATTTCATGTTCCAATACTGCCTGCCAATAGAAAAATTACCATTACCATCTCAAGGAAATGATTGCCCATGTTCCAACCTTTCATCCTTGAAAACCAAGTGGCATGAACCACCATCATCAACACAATATTGCCTTGAAAGTTCTACAACAGCTCTGACAGCTAGGCTTGCATGTTCTGCAAACTCAACCACTACTTGAGCAGCAGAGGTAGCATCCTTAAATTTCATATTACAATTATTCCTCCCAATAGAAAAATTACCATTACCATCTCCAGGAAATGATTGCCCATGTTCCAACCTTTCATCCTTGAAAACTAAGTGGCATGAACCACCATCATCAACATAATATTGCCTTGAATGGTCTACAACAGCTCTGGCAGCTAGGCTTGGATGTTCTGCAAACTCAGTCGCTACTTGAGCAGTAGAGGTAGCATCCTTAAATTTTATGTTCCAATTCTGCCTGCCAATAGAAAAGTTACCATTACCATCTCCAGGAAACAATTCCCCATGTTCCAACCCTTTATTCTTTAAACCCAAGTGGAATGAACCACCATCATCAACACAATATTGCCTTGAAAGTTCTATAACAACTCTGGCAGCTAGGCTTGCATGTTCTTTAAACTCAGCCGCTGCTTGAGCAACAGAGATAGCATGCTTAAATTTCGTGTTCCAATACTGCCTGCCAATAGAAAAATTACCATTACCATCTCAAGGAAATGATTGCCCATGTTCCAACCTTTCATCCTTGAAAACCAAGTGGCATGAACCACCATCATCAACACAATAATTCCTTGAAAGTTCAACAACAGCTCTGGCAGCTAGGCTTGCATGTTCTACAAACTCAGCCTCTACTTGAGCAGCAGAGGTAGAATCCTTAAATTTGATGTTCCAATACTGCCTGCCAATACAAAAATTACCATTACCATCTCTAGGAAATGATTGCCCTTGTTCGAACCTTTCATCCTTGAAAACCAAGTCGCATGAACCACCATCATTAACACAATATTGCCTTGAAAGTTCTACAACAGCTCTGGCAGCTAGGCTTGCATGTTCTGCAAACTCAGTCGCTACTTGAGCAGCAGAGGTAGCATCCTTAAATTTCATATTCCAATTCTCCCTGCCAATAGAAAAATTACCATATCATCTCCAGAAAATGATTACCCTTGTTCCAACCTTTCATCCTTGAAACCCAAGTGGCATGAACCACCATCATCAAGACAATATTGCCTTGAAAGTTCTACAACAGCTCTGGCAGCTAGGCTTGCATGTTCTGCAAACTCAGCTGCTGCTTGAGCAGCCGAGATAGCATGCTTAAATTTCATGTTCCAATACTGCCTGCCAATAGAAAAATTACCATTACCATCTCAAGGAAATGATTGCCCATGTTCCAACCTTTCATCCTTGAAAACCAAGTGGCATGAACCACCATCATCAACACAATATTGCCTTGAAAGTTCTACAACAGCTCTGACAGCTAGGCTTGCATGTTCTGCAAACTCAACCACTACTTGAGCAGCAGAGGTAGCATCCTTAAATTTCATATTACAATTATTCCTCCCAATAGAAAAATTACCATTACCATCTCCAGGAAATGATTGCCCATGTTCCAACCTTTCATCCTTGAAAACTAAGTGGCATGAACCACCATCATCAACATAATATTGCCTTGAATGGTCTACAACAGCTCTGGCAGCTAGGCTTGGATGTTCTGCAAACTCAGTCGCTACTTGAGCAGTAGAGGTAGCATCCTTAAATTTTATGTTCCAATTCTGCCTGCCAATAGAAAAGTTACCATTACCATCTCCAGGAAACAATTCCCCGTGTTCCAACCCTTTATTCTTTAAACCCAAGTGGAATGTACCACCATCATCAACACAATATTGCCTTGAAAGTTCTACAACAACTCTGGCAGCTAGGCTTGTATGTTCTTTAAACTCAGCCGCTGCTTGAGCAACAAAGATAGCATGCTTAAATTTCATGTTCCAATACTGCCTGCCAATAGAAAAATTACCATTACCATCTCAAGGAAATGATTGCCCATGTTCCAACCTTTCATCCTTGAAAACCAAGTGGCATGAACCACCATCATCAACACAATAATTCCTTGAAAGTTCAACAACAGCTCTGGCAGCTAGGCTTGCATGTTCTACAAACTCAGCCTCTGCTTGAGCAGCAGAGGTAGCATCCTTAAATTTGATGTTCCAATACTGCCTGCCAATACAAAAATTACCATTACCATCTCCAGGAAATGATTGCCCTTGTTCCAACCTTTCATCCTTGAAACCTGAGTGGCATGAACCACCATCATCAACCAAATATTGCCTTTAAAGTTCTACAACAGCTCTGGCAGCTAGGCTTGCATGTTCTGCAAACTCAGTCGCTACTTGAGCAGCAGAGGTAGCATCCTTAAATTTCATGTTCCAATTCTCCCTGCCAATAGAAAAATTACCATATCATCTCCAGAAAATGATTACCCTTGTTCCAACCTTTCATCCTTGAAACCCAAGTGGCATGAACCACCATTATCAAGACAATATTGCCTTGAAAGTTCTACAACAGCTCTGGCAGCTAGGCTTGCATGTTCTGCAAACTCAGCTGCTGCTTGAGCAGCCGAGATAGCATGCTTAAATTTCATGTTCCAATACTGCCTGCCAATAGAAAAATTACCATTACCATCTCAAGGAAATGATTGCCCATGTTCCAACCTTTCATCCTTGAAAACCAAGTGGCATGAACCACCATCATCAACACAATATTTCCTTGAAAGTTCTACAAAAGCTCTGACAGCTAGGCTTACATGTTCTGCAAACTCAACCACTACTTGAGCAGCAGAGGTAGCATCCTTAAATTTCATATTACAATTATTCCTCCCAATAGAAAAATTACCATTACCATCTCCAGGAAATGATTGCCTATGTTCCAACCTTTCATCCTTGAAAACTAAGTGGCATGAACCACCATCATCAACATAATATTACCTTGAATGGTCTACAACAGCTCTGGCAGCTAGGCTTGGATGTTCTGCAAACTCAGTCGCTACTTGAGCAGTAGAGGTAGCATCCATAAATTTTATGTTCCAATTCTGCCTGCCAATAGAAAAGTTACCATTACCATCTCCAGGAAACAATTCCCCGTGTTCCAACCCTTTATTCTTTAAACCCAAGTGGAATGAACCACCATCATCAACACAATATTGCCTTGAAAGTTCTACAACAACTCTGGCAGCTAGGCTTGCATGTTCTTTAAACTCAGCCGCTGCTTGAGCAACAGAGATAGCATGCTTAAATTTCATGTTCCAATACTGCCTGCCAATAGAAAAATTACCATTACCATCTCAAGGAAATGATTGCCCATGTTCCAACCTTTCATCCTTGAAAACCAAGTGGCATGAACCACCATCATCAACACAATAATTCCTTGAAAGTTCAACAACAGCTCTGGCAGCTAGGCTTGCATGTTCTACAAACTCAGCCTCTGCTTGAGCAGCAGAGGTAGCATCCTTAAATTTGATGTTCCAATACTGCCTGCCAATACAAAAATTACCATTACCATCTCTAGGAAATGATTGCCCTTGTTCGAACCTTTCATCCTTGAAAACCAAGTCGCATGAACCACCATCATTAACACAATATTGCCTTGAAAGTTCTACAACAGCTCTGGCAGCTAGGCTTGCATGTTCTGCAAACTCAGTCGCTACTTGAGCAGCAGAGGTAGCATCCTTAAATTTCATGTTCCAATTCTCCCTGCCAATAGAAAAATTACCATATCATCTCCAGAAAATGATTACCCTTGTTCCAACCTTTCATCCTTGAAACCCAAGTGGCATGAACCACCATCATCAAGACAATATTACCTTGAAAGTTCTACAACAGCTCTGGCAGCTAGGCTTGCATGTTCTGCAAACTCAGCTGCTGCTTGAGCAGCCGAGATAGCATGCTTAAATTTCATGTTCCAATACTGCCTGCCAATAGAAAAATTACCATTACCATCTCAAGGAAATGATTGCCCATGTTCCAACCTTTCATCCTTGAAAACCAAGTGGCATGAACCACCATCATCAACACAATATTGCCTTGAAAGTTCTACAACAGCTCTGACAGCTAGGCTTGCATGTTCTGCAAACTCAACCACTACTTGAGCAGCAGAGGTAGCATCCTTAAATTTCATATTACAATTATTCCTCCCAATAGAAAAATTACCATTACCATCTCCAGGAAATGATTGCCCATGTTCCAACCTTTCATCCTTGAAAACTAAGTGGCATGAACCACCATCATCAACACAATATTGCCTTGAATGTTCTACAACAGCTCTGGCAGCTAGGCTTGGATGTTCTGCAAACTCAGTCGCTACTCGAGCAGCACAGGTAGCATCTTTAAATTTCATATTCCAAGTCTGCCTGCCAATAGAAAAATTACCATTACCATCTCCAGGAAATGATTGCCCTTGTTCCAACCTTTCATCCTTGAAACCCAAGTGGCATGAACCACCATCATCAACACAATATTGCCTTAAAAGTTCTACAACTGCTCTGGCAGCTAGGCTTGCATGCTCTGCAAACTCATTCGCTACTTGAGTAGCAGAGGTATCATCTTTAAATTTCATGTTCCAATTCTGCCTGCCAATAGAAAAGTTACCATTACCATCTCCAGGAAACGATTGCCCTTGTTCCAACCTTTCATCCTTGAAACCCAAGTGGCATGAACCACCATCATCAACACAATATTGCCTTGAAAGTTCTACAACAGCTCTGGCTGCTAGGCTTGCATGTTCTGTAGAATCAGTCGCTACTTGAGCAGCAGAGGTAGCATGCTTAAATTTCATGTTCCAATACTGCCTGCCAACACAAAAATTACCATTACCATCTCAAGGAAATGATTGCCCATGTTCCAACCTTTCATCCTTGAAACCCAAGTGGCATGATCCACCATCATCAACACAATATTGCCTTGAAAGTTCTACAACATCTCTGGCAGCTAGGCTTGCATGTTCTGCAAACTCCGTCGCTACTTGAGCAGCAGAGATAGCATCCTTAAATTTCATGTTCCAATTCTGCCTGCCAATAGAAAAATTACCATTACCATCTCAAGGAAATGATTTTCCATGTTCCAACCTTTCATCCTTGAAAACCAAGTGGCATGAACCACCATCATCAACACAATATTGCCTTGAAAGTTCTACAACAACTCTGACAGCTAGGCTTGCATGTTCTGCAAACTCAACCACTACTTGAGCAGCAGAGGTAGCATTCTTAAATTTCATATTACAATTATTCCTCCCAATAGAAAAATTACCATTACCATCTCCAGGAAATGATTGCCCATGTTCCAACCTTTCATCCTTGAAAACTAAGTGGCATGAACCACCATCATCAACATAATATTGCCTTGAATGTTCAACAACAGCTCTGGCAGCTAGGCTTGGATGTTCTGCAAACTCAGTCGCTACTTGAGCAGTAGAGGTAGCATCCTTAAATTTTATGTTCCAATTCTGCCTGCCAATAGAAAAATTACCATTACCATCTCCAGGAAACAATTCCCCGTGTTCCAACCCTTTATTCTTTAAACCCAAGTGGAATGAACCACCATCAGCAACACAATATTGCCTTGAAAGTTCTACAACAGCTCTGGCAGCTAGGCTTGCATGTTCTTTAAACTCAGCCGCTGCTTGAGCAACAGAGATAGCATGCTTAAATTTCATGTTCCAATACTGCCTGCCAATAGAAAAATTACCATTACCATCTCAAGGAAATGATTGCCCATGTTCCAACCTTTCATCCTTGAAAACCAAGTGGCATGAACCACCATCATCAACACAATAATTCCTTGAAAGTTCTACAACAGCTCTGGCAGCTAGGCTTGCATGTTCTGCAAACTCAACCACTGCTTGAGCAGCAGAGGTAGCATCCTTAAATTTCATATCCCAATTATGCCTGCCAATAGAAAAATTACCATTACCATCTCCAGGAAATGATTGCCCATGTTCCAAGCTTTCATACTTTCAATCTAAGTGGCATGAACCACCATCATCAACACAATATTGCCTTGAAAGTTCTACAACAGCTTTGGCAGCTAGGCTTGTATGTTCTGCAAACTCAGTCGCTACTTGAGCAGCAGATGTAGCATCCTTAAATTTCATATTCCAAATCTGCCTGCCAATAGAAAAATTACCGTTACCATCTCCAGGAAATGATTGCACTTGTTCCAACCTTTCATCCTTGAACCCCAAGTGGCATGAACCACCATCATCAATACAATATTGCCTTGAAAGTTCTACAACAGCTCTGGCAGCTAGGCTTGCATGTTCTGCAAACTCAGTCGCTACTTGAGGAGCAGAGGTAGCATCTTTAAATTTCATATTCCAAATCTGCCTGCCAATAGAAAAATTACCATTACCATCTCCAGGAAATGATTGCCCTTGTTCCAACCTTTCATCCTTGAAACCCAAGTGGCATGAACCACCATCATCAACACAATATTGCCTTGAAAGTTCTACAACTGCTCTGGCAGCTAGGCTTGCATGCTCTGCAAACTCAGTCGCTACTTGAGTAGGAGAGGTATCATCTTTAAATTTCATGTTCCAATTCCTCCTGCCAATAGAAAAGTTACCATTACCATCTCCAGGAAACGATTGCCCTTGTTCCAACCTTTCATCCTTGAAACCCAAGTGGCATGAACCACCATCATCAACACAATATTGCCTTGAAAGTTCTCCAACAGCTCTGGCAAATAAGCTTGCATGTTCTGTAGAATCAGTCGCTACTTGAGCAGCAGAGGTACCATGCTTAAATTTCAAGTTCCAATACTGCCTGCCAACACAAAAATTACCATTACCATCTCAAGGAAATGGTTGCCCATGTTCCAACCTTTCATCCTTGAAACCCAAGTGGCATGAACCACCATCATCAACAAAATAATTCTTTGAAAGTTCAACAACAGCTCTGGCAGCTAGGCTTGCATGTTCTACAAACTCAGCCGCTGCTTGAGCAGCAGAGGCAGCATGCTTAAATTTGATGTTCCAATACTGCCTGCTAACAAAAAAATTACCATTACCATCTCAAGGAAATGATTGCCCATGTTCCAACCTTTCATCCTTGAAAACTAAGTGGCATGAGCCACCATCATCAACACAATATTGCCTTGAAAGTTCTACAACATCTCTGGCAGCTAGGCTTGCATGTTCTGCAAACTCAGTCGCTACTTGAGCAGCAGAGATAGCATCCTTAAATTTCATGTTCCAATTCTTCCTACCAATAGAAAAATTACCATTACCATCTCCAGGAAATGATTGCCCTTGTTCCAACCTTTCATCCTTGAAACCCAAGTGGCATGAACCACCATCATCAAGACAATATTGCCTTGAAAGTTCTACAACATCTCTGGCAGCTAGGCTTGCATGTTCTTCAAACTCAGCCGCTGCTTGAGCAGCCGAGATAGCATGCTTAAATTTCATGTTCCAATACTGCCTGCCAATAGAAAAATTACCATTACCATCTCAAGGAAATGATTGACCATGTTCCAACCTTTCATCCTTGAAAACCAAGTGGCATGAACCACCATCATCAACACAATATTGCCTTGAAAGTTCTACAACAGCTCTGACAGCTAGGCTTGCATGTTCTGCAAACTCAACCACTTCTTGAGCAGCAGAGGTAGAATCCTTAAATTTCATATTACAATTATTCCTCCCAATAGAAAAATTACCATTACCATGTCCAGGAAATGATTGCTCATGTTCCAACCTTTCATCCTTGAAAACTAAGTGGCATGAACCACCATCATCAACACAATATTGCCTTGAAAGTTTTACAACAGCTCTGGCAGCTAGGCTTGGATGTTCTGCAAACTCAGACGCTACTTGAGCAGTAGAGGTAGCATACTTAAATTTTATGTTCCAATTCTGCCTGCCAATAGAAAAATTACCATAACCATCTCCAGGAAACAATTCCCTGTGTTCCAACCTTTCTTCCTTGAAACCCAAGTGGCATGAACCACCATCATCAACATAATATTGCCTTGAAAGTTCTACAACAGCTCTGGCAGCTAGGCTTGCATGTTCTTTAAACTCAGCCACTATTTGAGCAACAGAGATAGCATGCTTAAATTTCATGTTCCAATACTGCCTGCCAATAGAAAAATTACCATTACCATCTCAAGGAAATGATTGACCATGTTCCAACCTTTCATCCTTGAAAACCAAGTGGCATGAACCACCATCATCAACAAAATATTGCCTTGAAAGTTCTACAACAGCTCTGGCAGCTAGGCTTGCAAGTTATGCAAACTCAACCGCTGCTTGAGCAGCAGAGGTAGCATCCTTAAATTTCATATTTCAATTATGCATGCCAATAGAAAAATGACCATTACCATCTCAAGGAAATGATTGCCCATGTTCCAACCTTTCGTCCTTGAAAACCAAGTGGCATGAACCACCATCATCAACACAATATTGCCTTGAAAGTTCTACAACAGCTCTGGCTGCTAGGCTTGCAGGTTCTGCAAACTCAAACGCTGCTTGAGCAGTAGAGGTAGCGTCCTTAAATTTCATATTCCAAATCTGCCTGCCAAAAGAAACAATTACAATTACCATCTCCAGGAAATGATTGCCCTTGTTCCTACCTTTCATCCTTGAAACCCAAGTGGCATGAACCACCATCATCAACACAATATTGCCTTGAAAGTTCTACAACTGCTTTGGCAGCTAGGCCTGCATGCTCTGCAAACTCAGTCGCTTCTTGAGCAGCAGAGGTATCATCCTTAAATTTCATGTTCCAATTCTGCCTGCCAATAGAAAAGTTACCATTACAATCTCCAGGAAACGATTGCCCTTGTTCCAACCTTTCATCCTTGAAACCCTAGTGGCATGAACCACCATCATCAACACAATATTGCCTTGGAAGTTCTACAACAGCTCTGGCAACTAGGCTTGCATGTTCTGTAGAATCAGTCGCTACTTGAGCAGCAGAGGTAGCATGCTTAAATTTCATGTTCCAATACTGCCTGCCAACACAAAAATTACCATTACCATCTCAAGGAAATAATTGCCCATGTTCCAACCTTTAATCCTTGAAACCCAAGTGGCATGAACCACCATCATAAACATAATATTTCTTTGAAAGTTCTACAACAGCTCTGGCAGCTAGGCTTGCATGTTCTGCAAACTCAGCCACTGCTTGAGCAGCAGAGGTAGCATGCTTAAATTTCATGTTCCAATTCTGCCTGCCAATAGAAAAGTTACCATTACCATCTCAAGGAAATGATTGCCCATGTTCCAACCTTTCATCCTTGAAACCCAAGTGGCATGAACCACCATTATCAACAAAATATTTCTTTGAAAGTTCAACAACAGCTCTGGCAGCTAGGCTTGCATGTTCTACAAACTCAGCCGCTACTTGACCAGCAGAGGTAGCATGCTTAAATTTGATGTCCCAATACTGCCTGCTAACTGAAAAATTACCATTACCATCTCAAGGAAATGATTGCCCATGTTCCAACCTTTCATCCTTGAAAACTAAGTGGCATGAGCCACCATCATCAACACAATATTGCCTTGAAAGTTCTACAACATCTCTGGCAGCTAGGCTTGCATGTTCTACAAACTCAGTCGCTACTTGAGCAGCAGAGATAGCATCCTTAAATTTCATGTTCCAATTCTGCCTGCCAATAGAAAAATTACCATTACCATCTCCAGGAAATGATTGCCCTTGTTCCAACCTTTCATCCTTGAAACCCAAGTGGCATGAACCACCATCATCAAGACAATATTGCCTTGAAAGTTCTACAACATCTTTGGCAGCTAGGCTTGCATGTTCTTCAAACTCAGCCGCTGCTTGAGCAGCCGAGATAGCATGCTTAAATTTCATGTTCCAATACTGCCTGCCAATAGAAAAATTACCATTACCATCTCAAGGAAATGATTGCCCATGTTCCAACCTTTCATCCTTGAAAACCAAGTGGCATGAACCACCATCATCAACACAATATTGCCTTGAAAGTTCTACAACAGCTCTGACAGCTAGGCTTGCATGTTCTGCAAACTCAACCACTTCTTGAGCAGCAGAGGTAGAATCCTTAAATTTCATATTACAATTATTCCTCCCAATAGAAAAATTACCATTACCATGTCCAGGAAATGATTGCCCATGTTCCAACCTTTCATCCTTGAAAACTAAGTGGCATGAACCACCATCATCAACACAATATTGCCTTGAAAGTTTTACAACAGCTCTGGCAGCTAGGCTTGGATGTTCTGCAAACTCAGTCGCTACTTGAGCAGTAGAGGTAGCATACTTAAATTTTATGTTCCAATTCTGCCTGCCAATAGAAAAATTACCATAACCATCTCCAGGAAACAATTCCCTGTGTTCCAACCTTTCTTCCTTGAAACCCAAGTGGCATGAACCACCATCATCAACACAATATTGCCTTGAAAGTTCTACAACAGCTCTGGCAGCTAGGCTTGCATGTTCTTTAAACTCAGCCACTATTTGAGCAACAGAGATAGCATGCTTAAATTTCATGTTCCAATACTGCCTGCCAATAGAAAAATTACCATTACCATCTCAAGGAAATGATTGCCCATGTTCCAACCTTTCATCCTTGAAAACCAAGTGGCATGAACCACCATCATCAACAAAATATTGCCTTGAAAGTTCTACAACAGCTCTGGCAGCTAGGCTTGCAAGTTATGCAAACTCAACCGCTGCTTGAGCAGCAGAGGTAGCATCCTTAAATTTCATATTTCAATTATGCCTGCCAATAGAAAAATGACCATTACCATCTCAAGGAAATGATTGCCCATGTTCCAACCTTTCATCCTTGAAAACCAAGTGGCATGAACCACCATCATCAACAAAATATTGCCTTGAAAGTTCTACAACAGCTCTGGCAGCTAGGCTTGCAAGTTATGCAAACTCAACCGCTGCTTGAGCAGCAGAGGTAGCATCCTTAAATTTCATATTTCAATTATGCCTGCCAATAGAAAAATGACCATTACCATCTCAAGGAAATGATTGCCCATGTTCCAACCTTTCATCCTTGAAAACCAAGTGGCATGAACCACCATCATCAACACAATATTGCCTTGAAAGTTCTACAACAGCTCTGGCTGCTAGGCTTGCAGGTTCTGCAAACTCAAACGGCACTTGAGCAGTAGAGGTAGCGTCCTTAAATTTCATATTCCAAATCTGCCTGCCAAAAGAAACAATTACAATTACCATCTCCAGGAAATGATTGCCCTTGTTCCTACCTTTCATCCTTGAAACCCAAGTGGCATGAACCACCATCATTAACACAATATTGCCTTGAAAGTTCTACAACTGCTTTGGCAGCTAGGCCTGCATGCTCTGCAAACTCAGTCGCTTCTTGAGCAGCAGATGTATCATCCTTAAATTTCATGTTCCAATTCTGCCTGCCAATAGAAAAGTTACCATTACCATCTCCAGGAAACGATTGCCCTTGTTCCAACCTTTCATCCTTGAAACCCTAGTGGCATGAACCACCATCATCAACACAATATTGCCTTGGAAGTTCTACAACAGCTCTGGCAACTAGGCTTGCATGTTCTGTAGAATCAGTCGCTACTTGAGCAGCAGAGGTAGCATGCTTAAATTTCATGTTCCAATACTGCCTGCCAACACAAAAATTACCATTACCATCTCAAGGAAATAATTGCCCATGTTCCAACCTTTAATCCTTGAAACCCAAGTGGCATGAACCACCATCATAAACATAATATTTCTTTGAAAGTTCTACAACAGCTCTGGCAGCTAGGCTTACATGTTCTGCAAACTCAGCCACTGCTTGAGCAGCAGAGGTAGCATGCTTAAATTTCATGTTCCAATTCTGCCTGCCAATAGAAAAGTTACCATTACCATCTCAAGGAAATGATTGCCCATGTTCCAACCTTTCATCCTTGAAACCCAAGTGGCATGAACCACCATTATCAACAAAATATTTCTTTGAAAGTTCAACAACAGCTCTGGCAGCTAGGCTTGCATGTTCTACAAACTCAGCCGCTACTTGACCAGCAGAGGTAGCATGCTTAAATTTGATGTTCCAATACTGCCTGCTAACTGAAAAATTACCATTACCATCTCAAGGAAATGATTGCCCATGTTCCAACCTTTCATCCATGAAAACTAAGTGGCATGAGCCACCATCATCAACAAAATATTGCCTTGAAAGTTCTACAACATCTCTGGCAGCTAGGCTTGCATGTTCTGCAAACTCAGTCGCTACTTTGAGCAGCAGAGGTAGCATCCTTAAATTTCATGTTCCAAATCTGCCTGCCAAAAGAAACAATTACAATTACCATCTCCAGGAAATGATTGCCCTTGTTCCTACCTTTCATCTTTGAAACCCAAGTGGCATGAACCACCATCATAAACACAATATTGCCTTGAAAGTTCTACAACTGCTCTGGTAGCTAGGCTTGCATGTTCTGCAAACTCAACCACTACTTGAGCAGCATAGGTAGAATCCTTAAATTTCATATTACAATTATTCCTCCCAATAGAAAAATTACCATTACCATCTACAGGAAATGATTGCCCATGTTCCAACCTTTCATCCTTGAAAACTAAGTAGCATGAACCACCATCATCAACACAATATTGCCTTGAAAGTTCTACAACAGCTCTGGCATCTAGGCTTGGATGTTATACAAACTCAGTCGCTACTTGAGCAGTAGAGGTAGCATCCTTAAATTTTATGTTCCAATTCTGCCTGCCAATAGAAAAATTACCATTACCATCTCCAGGAAACAATTCCCAGTGTTCCAACCTTTCATCCTTGAAACCCAAGTTGCATGAACCACCATCATCAACACAATATTGCCTTGAAAGTTCTACAACAGCTCTGGCAGCTAGGCTTGCATGTTCTTTAAACCCAGCCGCTGCTTGAGCAACAGAGATAGCATGCTTAAATTTCATGTTCCAATACTGCCTGCCAATAGAAAAATTACCATTACCATCTCAAGGAAATGATTGCCCATGTTCCAACCTTTCATCCTTGAAAACCAAGTGGCATGAACCACCATCATCAACAAAATATTGCCTTGAAAGTTCTACAACAGCTCTGGCAGCTAGGCTTGCAAGTTATGCAAACTCAACCGCTGCTTGAGCAGCAGAGGAAGCATCCTTAAATTTCATATTCCAATTATGCCTGCCAATAGAAAAATTACCATTACCATCTCAAGGAAATGATTGCCCATGTTCCAACCTTTCATCCTAGAAAACCAAGTGGCATGAACCACCATCATCAACACAATATTGCCTTGAAAGTTCTACAACAGTTCTGGCTGCTAGGCTTGCATGTTCTGCAAACTCAACCGTTGCTTGAGCAGCAGAGGTAGCGTCTTTAAATTTCATATTCCAAATCTGCCTGCCAAAAGAAACAATTACCATTACCATCTCTAGGAAATGATTGCCCTTGTTCCTACCTTTCATCCTTGAAACCCAAGTGGCATGAACCACCATCATCAACACAATATTGCCTTTAAAGTTCTACAACTGCTCTGGCAGCTAGGCTTGCATGCTCCGCAAACTCAGTCGCTACTTCAGCAGCAGAGGTAGCATCCTTAAATTTCATGTTCCAATTCTTCTTGCCAATAGAATAATTACCATTACCCTCTCCAGGAAACGATTGCCCTTGTTCCAACCTTTTATCCCTGAAACCCTAGTGGCATGAACCACCATCATCAACACAATATTGCCTTGAAAGTTCTACAACTGCTCTGGCAACTAGGCTTGCATGTTCTGTAGAATCAGTCGCTACTTGAGCAGCAGAGGTAGCATGCTTAAATTTCATGTTCCAATACTGCCTGCGAACAAAAGAATTACCATTACAATCTCAAGGAAATAATTGCCCATGTTCCAACCTTTAATCCTTGAAACCAAGTGGCATGAACCACCATCATCAACACAATATTGCCTTGAAAGTTCTACAACAGTTCTGGCAGCTAGGCTTGCATGCTCTGCAAACTCAGTCGCTACTTGAGCAGCAGAGGTAGCATCCTTAAATTTCATGTTCCAATTCTTCTTGCCAATAGAATAATTACCATTACCCTCTCCAGGAAACGATTGCCCTTGTTCCAACCTTTTATCCCTGAAACCCTAGTGGCATGAACCACCATCATCAACACAATATTGCCTTGAAAGTTCTACAACAGCTCTGGCAACTAGGCTTGCATGTTCTGTAGAATCAGTCGCTACTTGAGCAGCAGAGGTAGCATGCTTAAATTTCATGTTCCAATACTGCCTGCGAACAAAAGAATTACCATTACAATCTCAAGGAAATAATTGCCCATGTTCCAACCTTTAATCCTTGAAACCAAGTGGCATGAACCACCATCATCAACACAATATTGCCTTGAAAGTTCTACAACAGTTCTGGCTGCTAGGCTTGCATGTTCTGCAAACTCAACCGCTGCTTGAGCAGCAGAGGTAGCGTCCTTAAATTTCATATTCCAAATCTGCCTGCCAAAAGAAACAATTACCATTACCATCTCCAGGAAATGATTGCCCTTGTTCCTACCTTTCATCCTTGAAACCCAAGTGGCATGAACCACCATCATCAACACAATATTTCCTTGAAAGTTCTACAACAGCTATGGCAGCTAGGCTTGCATGCTCTGCAAACTCAGTCGCTACTTAGCAGCAGAGGTAGCATCCTTAAATTTCATGTTCCAATTCTACCTGCCAATAGTAAAATTACCATTACCCTCTCCAGGAAACGATTGCCCTTGTTCCAACCTTTCATCCTTGAAAACCTAGTGGCATGAACCACCATCATCAACACAATATTGCCTTGAAAGTTCTACAACAGTTCTGGCAACTAGGCTTGCATGTTCTGTAGAACCAGTCGCTACTTGAACAGCAGAGGTAGCATGCTTAAATTTCATGTTCCAATACTGCCTGCCAACACAAAAAATACCATTACCATCTCAAGGAAATAACTGCCCATGTTCCAACCTTTAATCCTTGAAACCCAAGTGGCATGAACCACCATCATCAACACAATATTTCTTTGAAAGTTCTACAACAGCTCTGGCAGCTAGGCTTGCATGTTCTGCAAACTCAGCCACTGCTTGATCAGCAGAGGTAGCATGCTTAAATTTCATGTTCCAATTCTGCCTGCCAACAGAACAATTACCATTACCATCTCTAGGAAATGATTGCCCATGTTCCAACCTCTTATCCTTGAAACCTAAGTTGCATGAACCACCATCATCAACACAATATTTCTTTGAAAGTTCTACAACAGCTCTGGCAGCTAGGCTTGCATGTTCTGCAAACTCAGCCGCTGCTTGAGCAGCAGAGGTAGCATCCTTAAATTTCATATTACAATTATGCCTGCCAATAGAAAAATTACCATTACCATCTCCAGAAAATGATTGCCCATGCTCCAACCTTTCATCCTTTAAAACTAAGTGGCATGAACCATCATCATCAACACAATATTGCCTTGAAAGTTCTACAACAGCTCTGGTAGCTAGGCTTGCATGTTCTGCAAACTCAGTCGCTACTTGAGCAGCAGAGGTAGCATCCTTAAATTTCATATTCCAATTCTGCCTGCCAATAGCAAAATTACCATTACCATCTCCAGGAAATGATTGCCCATGTTCCAACCTTTCATCCTTTAAAACTAAGTGGCATGAACCATCATCATCAACACAATATTGCCTTGAAAGTTCTGCAACAGCTCTGGCAGCCAGGCTTGCATGTTCTGCAAACTTAGCCGCTGCTTGAGCAGCAGAGGTAGCATCCTTAAATTTCATATTCCAATTCTGCCTGCCAATAAAAACATTACCATTAACATCTTCAGGAAACGGTTTCCCTTGTTCCAACCTTTCATCCTTGAAAACCAAGTGGCATGACCCACCATCATCAACACAATATTGCCTTGAAAGTTCTACAACAGCTTTGGCAGCTAGGCTTGCATGTTCTGCAAACTCAACCGTTGCTTGAGCAGCAGAGGTAGCATCCTTAAATTTCATATTCCAATTATGCCTGCCAATAGAAAAATTACCATTACCATCTCCAGGAAATGATTGCCCATGTTCCAAACTTTCATCCTTTAAAACTAAGTGGCATGAACCATCATCATCAAAACAATATTGACTTGAAAGTTCTACAACAGCTCTGGCAGCTAGGCTTGCATGTTCTGCAGAATCAATCGCTACTTGAGCAGTAGGGGTAGCATGCTTAAATTTCATTTTCCAATACTGCCTGCCAACACAAAAATTACCATTACCATCTCAAGGAAATGATTGCACATGTTTCAACCTTTCATCCTTGAAACCCAAGTGGCATGAACCACCATCATCAACACAATATTTCTTTGAAAGTTCTACAATAGCTCTGGCAGCTAGGCTTGCATGTTCTGCAAACTCAGCTGCTGCTTGAGCAGCAGAGGTAGCTTGCTTAAATTTGATGTTCCAATACTGCCTGCCAACAGAAAAATTACCATTACCATCTCAAGGAAATGCTTGCCCATGTTCCAACCTTTCATCCTTCAAAACTAAGTGGCATGAACCACCATCATCAACACAATATTGCCTTGAAAGTTCTACAACAGCTCTGGCAGCTAGGCTTGCATGTTCTGCAAACTCAGCCGCTACTTGAGCAGCAGAGGTAGCATCCTGAAATTTCATATTCCAATTTTGCCTGCCAATAGAAAAATTACCGTTACCATCTCCAGGATATGATTGCCCATGTTCCAACCTTTCATCCTTGAAAACTAGGTGGAATGAACCACCACCATCAACACAATATTGCCTTTTAAGTACTACAACAGCTCTGGCAGCTAGGCTTGCATGTTCTGCAGAATCAGTCGCTACTTGAGCAGCAGAGGTAGCATGGTTAAATTTCATGTTCCAATACTGCCTCCCAACACAAGAATTACCATTACCATCTCAAGGAAATGATTGCCCATGTTCCAACCTTTCATTCTTGAAACCCAAGTGGCATAAACCACCATCATCAACACAATATTTCTTTGAAAGTTCTACAACAGCTCTGGCAGCTAGGCTTACATGTTCTGCAAACTCAGCCGCTGCTTCAGCAGCAGAGGTAGCATGCTTAAATTTGATGTTCCAATACTGCCTGCCAACAGAAACATTACCATTACCATCTCAAGGAAATGATTGCCCATGTTCCAACCTTTCATCCTTTAAAACTAAGTGGAATGAACCACCATCATCAACACAATATTGCCTTGAAAGTTCTACAACAGCTCTAGCAGCTAGGCTTGCATGTTCTGCAAATTCAGTCCCTACTTGAGCAGCAGAGGTAGCATCCTTAAATTTCATGTTCCAATTCTGCCTGCCAACAGAAAAATTACCACTAGCCTCTCTAGGAAATGATTGCCCATGTTCCAACCTTTTATCCTTGAAACCTAAGTAGCATGAACCACCATCGTCAACACAATAATGCATTGAAAGTTCTACAACTGCTCTGGCAGCTAGGCTTGCATGTTCTGCAAACTCAGCCGCTGCTTGAGCAGCAGAGGTAGCTTGCTTAAATTTGATGTTCCAATACTGCCTGCCAACAGAAAAATTACCATTACCATCTCCAGGAAATGATTGCCCATGTTCCAACCATTCATCCTTTAAAACTAAGTGGCATGAACCATCATCATCAACACAATATTGCCTTGAAAGTTCTACAACAGCTCTGGCAGCTAGGCTTGCATGTTCTGCAGAATCAATCGCTACTTGAACAGTAGAGGTAGCACGCTTAAATTTCATTTTCCAATACTGCCTGCCAACACAAAAATTACCATTACCATCTCAAGGAAATGATTGCACATGTTTCAACCTTTCATCCTTGAAACCCAAGTGGCATGAACCACCATCATCAACACAATATTTCTTTGAAAGTTCTACAATAGCTCTGGCAGCTAGGCTTGCATGTTCTACAAACTCAGCCGCTGCTTGAGCAGCAGAGGTAGCTTGCTTAAATTTGATGTTCCAATACTGCCTGCCAACAGAAAAATTACCATTACCATCTCAAGGAAATGCTTGCCCATGTTCCAACCTTTCATCCTTCAAAACTAAGTGGCATGAACCACCATCATCAACACAATATTGCCTTGAAAGTTCTACAACAGCTCTGGCAGCTAGGCTTGCATGTTCTGCAAACTCAGTCGCTACTTGAGCAGCAGAGGTAGCATCCTGAAATTTCATATTCCAATTTTGCCTGCCAATAGAAAAATTACCGTTACCATCTCCAGGATATGATTGCCCATGTTCCAACCTTTCATCCTTGAAAACTAGTTGGAATGAACCACCACCATCAACACAATATTGCCTTTTAAGTACTACAACACCTCTGGCAGCTAGGCTTGCATTTTCTGCAGAATCAGTCGCTACTTGAGCAGCAGAGGTAGCATGGTTAAATTTCATGTTCCAATACTGCCTCCCAACACAAGAATTACCATTACCATCTCAAGGAAATGATTGCCCATGTTCCAACCTTTCATTCTTGGAACCCATGTGGCATAAACCACCATCATCAACACAATATTTCTTTGAAAGTTCTACAACAGCTCTGGCAGCTAGGCTTGCATGTTCTGCAAACTCAGCCGCTGCTTCAGCAGCAGAGGTAGCATGCTTAAATTTGATGTTCCAATACTGCCTGCCAACAGAAAAATTACCATTACCATCTCAAGGAAATGATTGCCCATGTTCCAACCTTTCATCCTTTAAAACTAAGTGGCATGAACCATCATCATCAACACAATATTGCCTTGAAAGTTCTACAACAGCTCTGGCAGCTAGGCTTGCATGTTCTGCAGAATCAATCGCTACTTGAGCAGCAGAGGTAGCATGCTTAAATTTCATTTTCCAATACTGCCTGCCAACACAAAAATTACCATTACCATCTCAAGGAAATGATTGCACATGTTCCAACCTTTCATCCTTGAAACCCAAGTGGCATGAACCATCATTATCAACACAATATTTCTTTGAAAGTTCTACAATAGCTCTGGCAGCTAGGCTTGCATGTTCTGCAAACTCAGCCGCTGCTTGAGCAGCAGAGGTAGCTTGCTTAAATTTGATGTTCCAATACTGCCTGCCAACAGAAAAATTACCATTACCATCTCAAGGAAATGCTTGCCCATGTTCCAACCTTTCATCCTTTAAAACCCAAGTGGCATGAACCACCATCATCAACACAATATTGCCTTGAAAGTTCTACAACAGCTCTGGCAGCTAGGCTTGCATGTTCTGCAAACTCAGTCGCTACTTGAGCAGCAGAGGTAGCATCCTGAAATTTCATATTCCAATTTTGCCTGCCAACAGAAAAATTACCATTACCATCTCAAGGAAATGATTGCCCATGTTCTAACCTTTCATCCTTGAAAACTAAGTGGCATGAACCACCACCATCAACATAGTATTGCTTTGAAAGTTCTACAATAGCTCTGGCAGCTAGGCTTGCATGTTCTGCAGAATCATTCGCTACTTGAGCAGCAGAGGTAGCATGGTTAAATTTCATGTTCCAATATTGCCTGCCAACACAAAAATTACCATTACCATCACAAGGAAATGATTGCCCAGGTTCTAACCTTTCATTCTTGAAACCCTAGTGGCATGAACCACCATCATCAACATAATATTTCTTTGAAAGTTCTACAACAGCTCTGGCAGCTAGGCTTGCATGTTCTGCAAACTCAGCCGCTGCTTGAGCAGCAGAGGTAGCATGCTTAAATTTGATGTTCCAATACTGCCTGCCAACCAAAAAATTACCATTACCATCTCAAGGAAATGCTTGCCCATGTTCCAACCTTTCATCCTTGAAAACTAAGTGGCATGAACCACCATCATTAGCACAATATTGCCTTGAAAGTTCTACAACAGCTCTAGCTGCTAGGCTTGCATGTTCTGCAAACGCAGTCGCTACTTGAGCAGCAGAGAGGTAGCATCCTTAAATTTCATGTTCCAATTCTGCCTGCCAATAGAAAAATTACCATTACCATCTCAAGGAAATGATTGCGCCTGTTCCAACCTTTCATCCTTGAAAACTAAGTGGCATGAAACACCATCATCAACACAATATTGCCTTGAAAGTTCTACAACAGCTCTGGCAGCTAGGCTTGCATGTTCTGCAAACTCAGTCGCTACTTGAGCAGCAGAGGTAGCATCCTTAAATTTCATGTTCCAATTCTGCCTGCCAATAGAAAAATTACCATTACCATCTCCAGGAAATGATTGCCCTTGTTCCAACCTTTCATCCTTGAAACCCAAGTGGCATGAACCACCCTCATCAACACAATATTGCCTTGAAAGTTCTACAACAGCTCTGGCAGCTAGGCTTGCATGCTTTGCAAACTCAGGCGCTGCTTGAGCAGCAGAGATAGGACGCTTAAATTTCATGTTCCAATACTGCCTGCCAATAGAAAAATTACCATTACCATCTCAAGGAAATAATTGCCCATGTTCCAAACTTTCATCATTGAAAATGAAGTGGCATGAACCAACATCATCAACACAATATTACCTTGAAAGTTCTACAACAGCTCTGGCAGCTAGGCTTGCATGTTCTGCAAACTCAACCGCTGCTTGAGTAGCACAGGTAGCATCCTAAAATTTCATATTCCAATTATGCCTGCCAATAGAAAAATTACCATTACCATCTCCAGGAAATGATTGCCCATGTTCCAACCTTTCATCCTTTAAAACTAAGTGGCATGAACCACCATCATCAACACAATATAGCCTTAAAATTTCTACAACAGCTCTGGAAGCTAGGCTTGCATGTTCTGCAAACTCAGTCGCTACTTGAGCAGTAGAGGTATCATCCTTAAATTTCATGTTCCAATTCTGCCTGCCAATAGAAAAATTACCATTACCATCTCAAGGAAATAATTTCCCATGTTCCAACCTTTCGTCCTTGAAAACTAAGTGGCATGAACCACCATCATCAACACAATATTGCCTTGAAAGTTCTACAACAGCTCTAGCAGCTAGGCTTGCATGTTCTGCAAACTTAGTCGCTACTTGAGCAGCAGAGATAGCATGCTTAAATTTGATGTTCCAATACTACGTGCCTATAGAAAAATTACCATTACCATCTCAACGAAATGATTGCCCATATTACAACCTTTAATCCTTGAAAACCAAGTGGCAAGAACCACCATCATCAACACAATATTGCCTTGAAAGTTCTACAACAGCTCTGGCAGCTAGGCTGTATGTTCTGCAAACTCAGCCGCTGCTTGAGCAGCAGAGGTAGCTTGCTTAAATTTAATGTTCCAATACTGCCTGCCAATAGAAAAATTACCATTACCATCTCAAGGAAATGCTTGAACATGTACCAACCTTTCATCCTTTAAAACGAAGTGGAATGAACCACCATCATCAACACAATATTGCCTTGAAAGTTCTACAATAGCTCTGGCACCTAGGCTTGCATGTTCTGCAAACTCAGTCGCTACTTGAGCAGCAGAGGTAGCATCCTTAAATTTCATGTTCCAATTGTGCCTGCCAATAGAAAAATTACCATAACCATCTCCAGGAAATGATTGCCCATGTTCTAACCTTTCATCCTTGAAAACTAAGTGGCATGAACCACCATCATCAACACAATATTGCCTTGAAAGTTCTACAACAGCTCTAGAAGCTAGACTAGCATGTTCTACAAACTCAGTCGCTACTTGAGCAGTAGAGGTATCATCCTTAAATTTCATGTTCCAATTCTGCCTGCCAATAGAAAAATTACCATTACCATCTCTAGGAAATGATTGCCCATGTTCCAACCTTTCATCCTTGAAACCCAAGTAGCATGAACCACCATCATCAACATAATATTTCTTTGAAAGTTCTACAACAGCTCTGGCAGCTAGGCTTGCTTGTTCTGCAAACTCAGCCGCTGCTTGAGAAGCAGAGGTAGCATGCTTAAATTTGATGTTCCAATACTGCCTGCCAATAGAAAAATTACAATTACCATCTCAAGGAAATGCTTGCCCATGTTCCAACCTTTCATCCTTGAAAACTAAGTGGAAAGAACCACCATCATAAACACAATATTGCCTTGAAACTTCTACAACAGCTCTAGCAGCTAGGCTTGCATGTTCTGCAAACTCAGTCGTTACTTGAGCAGCAGAGGTATCATCCTTAAATTTCAAGTTCCAATTCCAGGAAATGCTTGCCCATGTTCCAACCTTTCATCCTTGAAAACTAAGTGGAAAGAACCACCATCATCAACACAATATTGCCTTGAAAGTTCTACAACAGCTCTAGCAACTAGGCTTGCATGTTCTGCAAACTCAGTCGTTACTTGAGCAGCAGAGGTAGCATCCTTAAATTTCATGTTCCAATTCTGCCTGCCAATAGAAAAATTACCATTACTGTCTCCAGGAAAAGATTGCCCTTGTTCCAACCTTTCATCCTTGAAACCCAAGTGGCATGAACCACCATCATCAACACAATATTTCTTTGAAAGTTCTACAACAGCTCTGGCAGCTAGGCTTGCATGTTCTGCAAACTCAGCCGCTGCTTGAGCAGCAGAGGTAGCATGCTTAAATTTGATGTTCCAATACTGCCTGCCAACCGAAAAATTACCATTACCATCTCAAGGAAATGCTTGCCCATGTTCCAACCTTTCATCCTTGAAAACTATGTGGCATGAACCACCATCATTAGCACAATATTGCCTTGAAAGTTCTACAACAGCTCTAGCAGCTAGGCTTGCATGTTCTGCAAACGCAGTCGCTACTTGAGCAGCAGAGGTAGCATCCTTAAATTTCATGTTCCAATTCTGCCTGCCAATAGAAAAATTACCATTACCTTTCAAGGAAATGATTGCGCCTGTTCCAACCTTTCATCCTTGAAAACTAAGTGGCATGAACCACCATCATCAACACAATATTGCCTTGAAAGTGCTACAACAGCTCTGGCAGCTAGGCTTGCATGTTCTGCAAACTCAGTCGCTACTTGAGCAGCAGAGGTAGCATCCTTAAATTTCATGTTCCAATTCTGCCTGCCAATAGAAAAATTACCATTACCATCTCCAGGAAATGATTGCCCTTGTTCCAACCTTTCATCCTTGAAACCCAAGTGGCATGAACCACCCTCATCAACACAATATTGCCTTGAAAGTTCTACAACAGCTCTGGCAGCTAGGCTTGCATGCTTTCCAAACTCAGGCGCTGCTTGAGCAGCAGAGATAGGACGCTTAAATTTCATGTTCCAATACTGCCTGCCAATAGAAAAATTACCATTACCATCTCAAGGAAATGATTGCCCATGTTCCAACCTTTCATCATTGAAAACGAAGTGGCATGAACCACCATCATAAACACAATATTGCCTTGAAACTTCTACAATAGCTCTAGCAGCTAGGCTTGCATGTTCTGCAAACTCAGTCGTTACTTGAGCAGCAGAGGTATCATCCTTAAATTTCATGTTCCAATTCCAGGAAATGCTTGCCCATGTTCCAACCTTTCATCCTTGAAAACTAAGTGGAAAGAACCACCATCATCAACACAATATTGCCTTGAAAGTTCTACAACAGCTCTAGCAACTAGGCTTGCATGTTCTGCAAACTCAGTCGTTACTTGAGCAGCAGAGGTAGCATCCTTAAATTTCATGTTCCAATTCTGCCTGCCAATAGAAAAATTACCATTACCATCTCCAGGAAATGATTGCCCTTGTTCCAACCTTTCATCCTTGAAACCCAAGTGGCATGAACCACCCTCATCAACACAATATTGCCTTGAAAGTTCTACAACAGCTCTGGCAGCTAGGCTTGCATGCTTTGCAAACTCAGGCGCTGCTTGAGCAGCAGAGATAGGACGCTTAAATTTCATGTTCCAATACTGCCTGCCAATAGAAAAATTACCATTACCATCTCAAGGAAATGATTGCCCATGTTCCAACCTTTCATCATTGAAAACGAAGTGGCATGAACCAACATCATCAACACAATATTACCTTGAAAGTTCTACAACAGCTCTGGCAGCTAGGCTTGCATGTTCTGCAAACTCAACCGCTGCTTGAGCAGCACAGGTAGCATCCTAAAATGTCATATTCCAATTATGCCTGCCAATAGAAATATTACCATTACCATTTCCAGTAAATGATTGCCCATGTTCCAACCTTTCATCCTTTAAAACTAAGTGGCATGAACCACCATCATCAACACAATATAGCCTTAAAATTTCTACAACAGCTCTGGAAGCTAGGCTTGCATGTTCTGCAAACTCAGTCGCTACTTGAGCAGTAGAGGTATCATCCTTAAATTTCATGTTCCAATTCTGCCTGCCAATAGAAAAATTACCATTACCATCTCAAGGAAATGATTTCCCATGTTCCAACCTTTCGTCCTTGAAAACTAAGTGGCATGAACCACCATAATCAACACAATATTGCCTTGAAAGTTCTACAACAGCTCTAGCAGCTAGGCTTGCATGTTCTGCAAACTTAGTCGCTACTTGAGCAGCAGAGATAGCATTCTTAAAATTCATGTTCCAATACTACCTGCCTATAGAAAATTACCATTACCATCTCAACGAAATGATTGCCCATATTACAACCTTTCATCCTTGAAAACCAAGTGGCAAGAACCACCATCATCAACACAATATTGCCTTGAAAGTTTTACAACAGCTCTGGCAGCTAGGCTGCATGTTCTGCAAACTCAGCCACTGCTTGAGCAGCAGAGATAGCTTGCTTAAATTTAATGTTCCAATACTGCCTGCCAATGGAAAAATTACCATTACCATCTCAAGGAAATGCTTGCCCTTGTTCCAACCTTTTATCCTTTAAAACGAAGTGGCATGAACCACCATCATCAACACAAAATTGCCTTGAAAGTTCTACAACAGCTCTGGCAGCTAGGCTTGCATGTTCTGCAAACTCAGTCGCTACTTGAGCAGCAGAGGTAGCATCCTTAAATTTCATGTTCCAATTCTGCCTGCCAATAGAAACATTACCATA
This sequence comes from Nicotiana tomentosiformis, assembly GCF_000390325.3. Classification (NCBI taxonomy): domain Eukaryota; kingdom Viridiplantae; phylum Streptophyta; class Magnoliopsida; order Solanales; family Solanaceae; genus Nicotiana; species Nicotiana tomentosiformis. Next base: position 1,927,282 of record NW_027174561.1, read on the forward strand.
ACCATCTCCAGGAAATGATTGCCCATGTTCTAACCTTTCATCCTTTAAAACTAAGTGGCATGAACCACCATCATCAACACAATATTGCCTTGAAAGTTCTACAACAGATCTAGAAGCTAGACTAGCATGTTCTACAAACTCAGTCGCTACTTGAACAGTAGAGGTATCATCCTTAAATTTCATGTTCCAATTCTGCCTACCAATAGAAAAATTACCATTACCATCTCTAGGAAATGATTGCCCATGTTCCAACCTTTCATCCTTGAAACCCAAGTGGCATGAACCACCATCATCAACACAATATTTCTTTGAAAGTTCTACAACAGCTCTGGCAGCTAGGCTTGCATGTTCTGCAAACTCAGCCGCTGCTTGAGAAGCAGAGGTAGCATGCTTAAATTTGATGTTCCAATACTGCCTGCCAATAGAAAAATTACCATTACCATCTCAAGGAAATGCTTGCCCATGTTCCAACCTTTCATCCTTGAAAACTAAGTGGAAAGAACCACCATCATCAACACAATATTGCCTTGAAAGTTCTACAACAGCTATAGCAGCTAGCCTTGCATGTTCTGCAAACTCAGTCGTTACTTGAGCAGCAGAGGTAGCATCCTTAAATTTCATGTTCCAATGCTGCCTGCCAATAGAAAAATTACCATTACTGTCTCCAGGAAAAGATTTCCCTTGTTCCAACCTTTCATCCTTGAAACCCAAGTGGCATGAACCACCATCATCAACACAATATAGCCTTGAAATTTCAACAACAGCTCTGGCAGCTAGGCTTGCATGTTCTGCAAACTCAGCCGCTGCTTGAGCAGCAGAGGTAGCATCCTTAAATTTCATGTTCCAATTATGCCTAGCAATAGAAAAATTACCATTACCATCTCTAGGAAATGATTGCCCATGTTCCAACCTTTCATCCTTGAAACCCAAGTGGCATGAACCACCATCATCAACACAATATTTCTTTGAAAGTTCTACAACAGCTCTGGCAGCTAGGCTTGCATGTTCTGCAAACTCAGCCGCTGCTTGAGCAGCAGAGGTAGCATGCTTAAATTTGATGTTCCAATACTGCCTGTCAATAGAAAAATTACCATTACCATCTCAAGGAAATGCTTGCCCATGTTCCAACCTTTCATCCTTGAAAACTAAGTGGAAAGAACCACCATCATCAACACAATATTGACTTGAAAGTTCTACAACAGCTCTAGCAGCTAGGCTTGCATGTTCTGCAAACTCAGTCGTTACTTGAGCAGCAGAGGTAGCATCCTTAAATTTCATGTTCCAATTCTGCCTGCCAATAGAAAAATTACCATTACTGTCTCCAGGAAAAGATTGCCCTTGTTCCAACCTTTCATCCTTGAAACCCAACTGGCATGAACCACCATCATCAACACAATATAGCCTTGAAAGTTCTACAACAGCTCTAGCAGCTAGGCTTGCATGTTCTGCAAATTCAGTCGCTACTTGAGCAGCAGAGGTAGCATCCTTAAATTTCAAGTTCCAATTCTGCCTGCCAATAGAAAAATTGCCATTACTATCTCGAGGAAATGATTGCCCTTGTTCCAACCTTTCATCCTTGAAACCCAAGTGGCATGAACCACCATCATCAACACAATATTGCCTTGAAAGTTCTACAACAGCTCTGGTAGCTAGGCTTGCCTGTTCTCTAAACTCAGCCGCTGCTTGATCAGCTGAGGTAGCATGCTTAAATTTGATGTTCCAATACAGCCTGCCAACAGAAGAATTACCATTACCATCTCATGGAAATGATTGCCCATGTTCCAACCTTTTATCCTTGAAAACGAAGTGGCATGAACCACCATCATCAACACAATATTGCCTTGAAAGTTCTACAATAGCTCTGGCAGCTAGGCTTGCATGTTCTGCAAACTCCGTCGCTACTTGAGCAGCCGAGGTATCATCCTTAAATTTCATGTTCCAATTTTGCCTGCCAATAGAAAAATTACCATTACCATCTTCAGGAAATGATTTCCCTTGTTCCAACCTTTCATCCTTGAAACCCAAGTGGCATGAACCACCATCATCAACACAATATAGCCTTGAAATTTCTACAACAGCTCTGGCAGCTAGGCTTGCATGTTCTGCAAACTCAGCCGCTGCTTGAGCAACAGAGGTAGCATCCTTAAATTTCATGTTCCAATTCTGCCTGCCAATAGAAAAATTACCATTACCATCTCAAGGAAATGATTGCCCATGTTACAACCTTCCATCCTTAAAAACCAAGTGGCAAGAACCACCATCATCAACACAATATTGCCTTGAAAGTTCTACAACAGCTCTGGCAGCTAGGCTACATGTTCTGCAAACTCAACCGCTGCTAGAGCAGCAGAGGTAGCATCCTCAAATTTTATATTCCAATTATTCCTGGCAATAGAAAAATTACCATTACCATCTCTAGGAAACGGTTTCCCTTGTTCCAACCTTTCATCCTTGAAACCCAAGTGGCATGAACCACCATCATCAACACAATATTGCTTTGAAAGTTATACAACAGCTCTGGCAACTAGGCTTGCATGTTCTGCAAATTCAGCCGCTACTTGAGCAACAGAGGTAGCATCCTTAAATTTTATGTTCCAATTCTGCCTGCGAATAGAAAAATTACCATTACCATCTCAAGGTAATGACTGCCCATGTTACAACCTTCCATCCTTGAAAACCAAGTGGCATGAACCACCATCATCAACACAATATTGCCTTGAAAGTTCTACAACAGCTCTGGCAGCTAGACATGCATGTTCTGCAAACTCAGTCACTACTTGAGAAGCAGAGGTAGAATCCTTAAATTTCATGTTCCAATTCTGCCTGCCAATAGAAAAATTACCATTACCATGTCAAGGAAATGCTTGCCCATGTTCCAACCTTTCATCCTTGAAAACTAAGTGGCATGAACCACCATCATCAACACAATATTGCCTTGAAAGTTCTACAACAGCTCTAGCAGCTAGGCTTGCATGTTCTGCAAACTCAGTCGCTCCTTGAGCAGCAGAGGTAGCATCCTTAAATTTCAAGTTCCAATTCTGCCTGCCAATAGAAAATTACCATTACTATCTCCAGGAAATGATTGCCCTTGTTCCAACCTTTCATCCTTGAAACCCAAGTGTCATGAACCACCATCATCAACACAATATTGCCTTGAAAGTTCTACAACAGCTCTGGTAGCTAGGCTTGCCTGTTCTTTAAACTCAGCCGCTACTTGATCAGCTGAGGTAGCATGCTTAAATTTGATGTTCCAATACAGCCTGCCAACAGAAAAATTACCATTACCATCTCACGGAAATGATTGCCCATGTTCCAACCTTTTATCCTTGAAAACTAAGTGGCATGAACTACCATCATCAACACAATATTGCCTTGAAAGTTCTACAATAGCTCTGGCAGCTAGGCTTGCATGTTCTGCAAACTCAGTCGCTACTTGAGCAGCAGAGGTATCGTCCTTAAATTTTATGTTCTAATTCTGCCTGCCAATAGAAAAAATTACCATTACCATCTCAAGGAAATGCTTGCCCATGTTCGAACCTTTCATCCTTGAAAACTAAGTGGCATGAACCACCATCATCAACACAATATTGCCTTGAAAGTTCTACAACAGCTCTAGCAGCTAGGCTTGCATGTTCTGCAAACTCAGTCGCTACTTGAGCAGCAGAGGTAGCATCCCTAAATTTCATGTTCCAATTCTGCCTGCCTATAGAAAAATTACCATTACCATCTCCAGGAAATGATTGCCCTTGTTCCAACCTTTCATCCTTGAAACCCAAGTGGCATGAACCACCATCATCAACACAATATAGCCTTGAAATTTCTACAACACCTCTGGCAGCTAGGTTTGCATGTTCTGCAAACTCAGCAGAGGTAGCATCCTTAAATTTCATTTTCCAATTCTGCCTGCCAATATAAAAATTACCATTACTATCTCAAGGAAATGATTGCCCATGTTACAACCTTTCATCCTTGAAAACCAAGTGGCAAGAACCACCATCATCAACACATTATTGCCTTGAAAGTTCTACAACAGCTCTGGCAGCAAACTCAACCGCTGCCTGAGCAGCAGAGGTAGCATCCTTAAATTTCATGTTCCAATTATGCCTGCCAATAGAAAAATTACCATTACCATCTCCAGGAAATGATTTCCCTTGTTCCAACATTTCATCCTTGAAACCCAAGTGGCATGAACCACCATCATCAACAAAATATAGCCTTGAAAGTTCTACAACAGCTCTGGCAGCTAGGCTTGCATGTTCTGCAAACTCAGCCGCTGCTTGAGCAGCAGAGGTAGCATCCTTAAATTTCATGTTCCAATTTTGCCTGCCAATAGAAAAATTACCATTACCATCTCTAGGAAACGGTTTCCCTTGTTCCAACCTTTCATCCTTGAAACCCAAGTGGCATGAACCACCATCATCAACACAATATTGCCTTGAAAGTTCTACAACAGCTCTGGTAGCTAGGCTTGCATGTTCTGCAAACTGAGCCGCTGCTTGATCAGCTGAGGTAGCATGCTTAAATTTCATGTTCCAATACTGCCTGCCAATAGAAAAATTACCATTACCATCTCCAGGAAATGATTGCCCTTGTTCCAACCTTTCATCCTTGAAACCCAAGTGGCATGAACGACAATCATCAACACAATATAGCCTTGAAATTTATACAACAGCTCTGGTAGCTAGGCTTGCATGTTCTGCAAACTCAGTCGATGCTTGAGTAGCAGAGGTACCATCCTTAAATTTCATGTTCCAATTCTGCCTGCCAATAGAAAAATTACCATTACCATCTCCAGGAAATGATTGCCCTTGTTCCAACCTTTGATCCTTGAAACCCAAGTGGCATGAACCACCATCATCAACACAATATAGCCTTGAAATTTCTACAACACCTCTAGCAGCTAGGTTTGCATGTTCTGCAAACTCAGCCGCTGCTTGAGCAACAGAGGTAGCATCCTTAAATTTCATTTTCCAATTCTGCCTGCCAATAGAAAAATTACCATTACCATCTCAAGGAAATAATTGCCCATGTTACAACCTTTCATCCTTGAAAACCAAGTGGGAAGAACCACCATCATCAACACAATATTGCCTTGAAAGTTCTACAACAGCTCTGGCAGCTAGGCTACATGTTCTGCAAACTCAACCGTTGCCTGAGCAGCAGAGGTAGCATCCTTAAATTTCATGTTCCAATTATGCCTGCCAATAGAAAAATTACCATTACCATCTCCAGGAAATGATTGCCCTTGTTCCAACATTTAATCCTTGAAACCCAAGTGGCATGAACCACCATCATCAACACAATATAGCCTTGAAATTTCTACAACAGCTCTGGCAGCTAGGCTTGCATGTTCTGGAAACTCAGCCGCTGCTTGAGCAGTAGAGGTAGCATCCTTAAATTTCATGTTCCAATTCTGCCTGCCAATAGAAAAATTACCATTACCATCTCCAGGAAACGGTTTCCCTTGTTCCAACCTTTCATCCTTGAAAACCAAGTGGCATGAACCACCATCATCAACACAATATAGCCTTTAAATTTCTGCAACAGCTCTGGCAGCTAGGCTTGCATGTTCTGCAAACTCAGCCGCTGCTTGAGCAGCAGAGGTAGCATCCTTAAATTTCATGTTCCAACTTTGCCTGCTAATAGAAAAATTACCATTACCATCTCTAGGAAACGGTTTCCCTTGTTCCAACCTTTCATCCTTGAAACCCAAGTGGCATGAACCACCATCATCAACACAATATTGCTTTGAAAGTTCTACAACAGCTCTGGTAGCTAGGCTTGCATGTTCTGCAAACTGAGCCGCTGCTTGATCAGCTGAGGTAGCATGCTTAAATTTCATGTTCCAATACTGCCTGCCAATAGAATAATTACCATTACCATCTCCAGGAAATGATTGCCCTTGTTCCAACCTTTCATCCTTGAAACCCATGTGGCATGAACCACCATCTTCAACACAATATAGCCTTGAAATTTCTACAACAGCTCTGGCAGCTAGGCTTGCATGTTCTGCAAACTCAGTCGCTGCTTGAGTAGCAGAGGTAGCATCCTTAAATTTCATGTTCCAATTCTGCCTGCCAATAGAAAAATTACCATTACCATCTCTACGAAACGGTTTCCCTTGTTCCAACCGTTCATCCTTGAAACCCAATTGGCATGAACCACCATAATCAACACAATATTGCCTTGAAAGTTCTACAACAGCTCTGGTATCTAGGCTTGCATATTCTGCAAACTCAGCCGCTGCTTGAGTAGCTGAGGTAGCATGCTTAAATTTGATGTTCCAATACTACCTGCCAATAGAAATATTACCATTACCATCTCAAGAAATTGATTGCCCATGTTCCAACCTTTCATCCTTGAAAACCAAGTGGCAAGAACCACCATCATCAACACAATAGTGCCTTGAAAGTTCTACAACAACTCTGGCAACTAGGCTTGCATGTTCTGCAAATTCAGCCGCTGCTAGAGCAGTAGAGATAGCATGCTTAAATTTCATGTTCCAATACTGCCTGCCAATAGAAAAATTACCATTACCATCTCAAGGAAATGATTGCCCATGTTCCAACCTTTCATCCTTGAAAACCAAGTGGCAAAAATAACCATCATCAACACAATATTGCCTTGAAAGTTCTACAACAGCTCTGGCAGCTAGGCTTGCATGTTCTGCAAACTCAACCGATACTTGAGCAGCAGAGGTAGCATCCTTAAATTTCATATTCCAATTATGCCTGCCAATAGAAAAATTACCATTACCATCTCCAGGAAATGATTGCCCATGTTCCAATCTTTCATCCTTTAAAAATAAGTGGCATGAACCACCATCATCAACACAATATTGCCTTGAAAGTTCTACAATAGCTCTGGCAGCTAGGCTTGCATGTTCTGCAAACTCAGCAGCTGCTTGAGCAGCAGAGGTAGCTTGCTTAAATTTGATGTTCCAATTCTGCCTTCCAATAGAAATATTACCATTACCATCTCAAGGAAATGATTTCCCATGTTCCAACCTTTCATCCTTGAAAACCAAGTGGCAAGAACCACCATCATCAACATAATATTGCCTTGAACGTTCTACAACAACTCTGGCAATTAGGCTTGCATGTTCTGCAAACTCAGCCGCTGCTTGAGCAACAGAGGTAGCATCCTTAAATTTCATGTTCCAATTCTACCTGCAATTAGAAAAATTACCATTACCATCTCAAGGAAATGATTGCCAATGTTACAACCTTCCATCCTTGAAAACCAAGTGGCAAGAACCACCATCATCAACACAATATTGCCTTGAAAGTTCTACAACAGCTCTCGCAGCTAGGCTACATGTTCTGCAAACTCAATCGCTGCTTGAGCAGCAGAGGTAGCATCCTTAAATTTTATATTCCAATTATGCCTGGCAATAGAAAAATTACCATTACCATCTCTAGGAAACGGTTTCCCTTGTTCCAACCTTTCATCCTTGAAACCCAAGTGGCATGAACCACCATCATCAACACAATATTGCTTTTAAAGTTCTACAACAGCTCTGGCAGCTAGGCTTGCATGTTCTGCAAGCTCAACCGCTGCTTGAGCAACAGAGGTAGCATCCTTAAATTTCATGTTCCAATTCTGCGTGCCAATAGTAAAATTACCATTACCATCTCAAGGAAATGATTGCCCATGTTACAACCTTCCATCCTTGAAAACCAAGTGGCAAGAACCACCATCATCAACACAATATTGCCTTGAAAGTTCTACAACAGCTCTGGCAGCTAGGCTACATGTTCTGCAAACTCAACCCCTGCTTGAGCAGCAGAGGTAGCATACTTAAATTTTATATTCCAATTATGCCTGCGAATAGAACAATTACCATTACCATCTCAAGGAAATGGTTTCCCTTGTTCCAACCTTTCATCCTTGAAAACCAAGTGGCATGAACCACCATCATCAACACAATATAGCCTTAAAATTTCTACAACAGCTCTGGCAGCTAGGCTTGCATGTTCTGCAAACTCAGTCGCTGCTTGAGTTGCAGAGGTAGCATCCTTAAATTTCATGTTCCAATTCTGCCTGCCAATAGAAAAATTACCATTACCATCTCTACGAAACGGTTTCCCTTGTTCCAACCGTTCATCCTTGAAACCCAATTGGCATGAACCACCATAATCAACACAATATTGCCTTGAAAGTTCTACAACAGCTCTGGTATCTAGGCTTGCATATTCTGCAAACTCAGCCGCTGCTTGAGTAGCTGAGGTAGCATGCTTAAATTTGATGTTCCAATACTACCTGCCAATAGAAATATTACCATTACCATCTCAAGAAATTGATTGCCCATGTTCCAACCTTTCATCCTTGAAAACCAAGTGGCAAGAACCACCATCATCAACACAATAGTGCCTTGAAAGTTCTACAACAACTCTGGCAACTAGGCTTGCATGTTCTGCAAACTCAGCCGCTGCTTGAGCAGTAGAGATAGCATGCTTAAATTTCATGTTCCAATACTGCCTGCCAATAGAAAAATTACCATTACCATCTCAAGGAAATGATTGCCCATGTTCCAACCTTTCATCCTTGAAAACCAAGTGGCAAGAATCACCATCATCAACACAATATTGCCTTGAAAGTTCTACAACACCTCTGGCAGCTAGGCTTGCATGTTCTGCAAACTCAACCGATGCTTGAGCAGCAGAGGTAGCATCCTTAAATTTCATATTCCAATTATGCCTGCCAATAGAAAAATTACCATTACCATCTCCAGGAAATGATTGCCCATGTTCCAATCTTTCATCCTTTAAAAATAAGTGGCATGAACCACCATCATCAACACAATATTGCCTTGAAAGTTCTACAACAGCTCTGGCAGCTAGGTTTGCATGTTCTGCAAACTCAGCTGCTGCTTGAGCAGCCGAGGTAGCTTGCTTAAATTTGATGTTCCAATTCTGCCTTCCAATAGAAATATTACCATTACCATCTCAAGGGAATGATTTCCCATGTTCCAACCTTTCATCCTTGAAAACCAAGTGGCAACAACCACCATCATCAACATAATATTGCCTTGAAAGTTCTACAACAACTCTGGCAACTAGGCTTGCATGTTCTGCAAACTCAGCCGCTGCTTGAGCAACAGAGGTAGCATCCTTAAATTTCATGTTCCAATTCTGCCTGCAATTAGAAAAATTACCATTACCATCTCAAGGAAATGATTGCCCATGTTACAACCTTCCATCCTTGAAAACCAAGTGGCAAGAACCACCATCATCAACACAATATTGCCTTGAAAGTTCTACAACAGCTCTGGCAGCTAGGCTACATGTTCTGCAAACTCAATCGCTGCTTGAGCAGCAGAGGTAGCATCCTTAAATTTTATATTCCAATTATGCCTGGCAATAGAAAAATTACCATTACCATCTCTAGGAAACGGTTTCCCTTGTTCCAACCTTTCATCCTTGAAACCCAAGTGGCATGAACCACCATCATCAACACAATATTGCTTTTAAAGTTCTACAACAGCTCTGGCAGCTAGGCTTGCATGTTCTGCAAGCTCAGCCGCTGCTTGAGCAACAGAGGTAGCATCCTTAAATTTCATGTTCCAATTCTGCGTGCCAATAGTAAAATTACCATTACCATCTCAAGGAAATGATTGCCCATGTTACAACCTTCCATCCTAGAAAACCAAGTGGCAAGAACCACCATCATCAACACAATATTGCCTTGAAAGTTCTACAACAGCTCTGGCAGCTAGGCTTGCATGTTCTGCAAACTCAGCCGCTGCTTGAGCAGCAGAGGTAGCATCCTTAAATTTCATGTTCCAATTCGGCCTGCCAATAGAAAACATTACCATTACCATCTCCAGGAAATGATTGTCCTTGTTCCAACCTTTCATCCTTGAAACCCAAGTGGCATGAACCACCATCATCAACACAATATTGCCTTGAAAGTTCTACAACAGCTCTCGTAGCTAGGCTTGCATGTTTTCTAAACTCAGCCGCTGCTTGATCAGCTGAGGTAGCATGCTTAAATTTGATGTTCCAATACTGCCTGCCAACAGAAAAATTACCATTACCATCTCAAGGAAATGATTGCCCATGTTCCAACCTTTTATCCTTGAAAACGAAGTGGCATGAACCATCATCATCAACACAATATTGCCTTGAAAGTTCTACAACAGCTCTGGCAGCTAGGCTTGTATGTTCTGCAAACTCAGTCGCTACTTGAGCAGCAAAGGTATCGTCCTTAAATTTCATGTTCTAATTCTACCTGCCAATAGAAAAAATTACCATTACCATCTCAAGGAAATGCTTTCCCATGTTCCAACCTTTCATCCTTGAAAACTAAGTGGCATGAACCACCATCATCAACACAATATTGCCTTGAAAGTTCTACAACAGCTCTATCAGCTATGCTTGCATGTTCTGCAAACTCAGTCGCTACTTGAGCAGCAGAGGTAGCATCCCTAAATTTCATGTTCCAATTCTGCCTGCCAATAGAAAAATTACCATTACCATCTCTAGGAAATGATTGCCCTTGTTCCAACCGTTCATCCTTGAAACCCAAGTGGCATGAACCAGTATTAATCAACACAATATAGCCTTGAAATTTCTACAACAGCTCTGGCAGCTAGGTTTGCATGTTCTGCAGACTCCGCCGCTGCTTGAGCAACAGAGGTAGCAACCTTAAAATTCATTTTCCAATTCTGCCTGCCAATAGAAAAATTACCATTACCATCTCAAGGAAATGATTGCCCATGTTACAACCTTTCATCCTTGAAAACCAAGTGGCAAGAACCACCATCATCAACACATTATTGCCTTGAAAGTTCTACAACAGCTCAAGCAGCAAACTCAACCGCTGCCTGAGCAACAGAGGTAGCATCCTTAAATTTCATGTTCCAATTCTGCCTGCCAATAAAAAAATTACCATTACCATCTCCAGGAAACGGTTTCCCTTGTTCCAACCTTTCATCCTTGAAAACCAAGTGGCATGAACCACCATCATCAACACAATATAGCCTTTAAATTTCTGCAACAGCTCTGGCAGCTAGGCTTGCATGTTCTGCAAACTCAGCCGCTGCTTGAGCAGCAGAGGTAGCATCCTTAAATTTCATGTTCCAACTTTGCCTGCTAATAGAAAAATTACCATTACCATCTCTAGGAAACGGTTTACCTTGTTCCAACCTTTCATCCTTGAAACCCAAGTGGCATGAACCACCATCATCAACACAATATTGCCTTGAAAGTTCTACAACAGCTCTGGTAGCTAGGCTTTGCATGTTCTGCAAACTGTGCCGCTGCTTGATCAGCTGAGGTAGCATGCTTAAATTTCATGTTCCAATACTGCCTGCCAATAGAAAAATTACCATTACCATCTCCAGGAAATGATTGCCCTTGTTCCAACCTTTCATCCTTGAAACCCAAGTGGCATGAACCACCATCATCAACACAATATAGCCTTGAATTTTCTACAACAGCTCTGGTAGCTAGGCTTGCATGTTCTGCAAACTCAGTCGTTGCTTGAGTAGAAGAGGTAGCATCCTTAAATTTCATGTTCCAATTCTGCCTGCCAATAGAAAAATTACCATTACCATCTCTACGAAACGGTTTCCCTTGTTCCAACCGTTCATCTTTGAAACCCAATTGGCATGAACCACCATCATCAACACAATATTGCCTTGAAAATTCTACAACAACTCTGGTAGCTAGTCTTGCATGTTCTGCAAACTCAGTCGCTGCTTGAGCAGCTGAGGTAGCATGCTTAAATTTGATGTTCCAATACTGCCTGCCAATAGAATAATTACCATTACCATCTCAAGGAGATGATTGCCCATGTTCCAACCTTTCATCCTTGAAAACCAAGTGGCAAGAACCACCATCATCAACACAGTATTGCCTTGAAAGTTCTACAACAGCTCTGGCAGCTAGGCTTGCATGTTCTACAAACTCAGTCGCTACTTGAGCAACAGAGGTAGCATCCCTAAATTTCATGTTCAAATTCTGCCTGCCAATAGAAAAATTACCATTACCATCTCCAGGAAATGATTGCCCTTGTTCCAACCTTTCATCCTTCAAACCCAAGTGGCATGAACCACCATCATCAACACAATATAGCCTTGAAATTTCTACAACAGCTCTGGCAGCTAGGCTTCCATGTTCTGCAAACTCAGCCGCTGCTTGAGCAATAGAGGTAGCATCCTTAAATTTCATTTTCCAATTCTGCCTGCCAATAGAAAAATTACCATTACCATCTCCAGGAAATGATTGCCCATAATCCAACCTTTCATCCTTGAAACCTAAGTGGCATTAACCACCATCATCAACACAATATTTCCTTGAAAGTTCTATTACCTTGAATGTTCTCCAACAGCTCTGGTAGCTAGGCTTGCATGTTCTACAACCTCAGCCGCTGCTTGAGAAGCAGAGGAAGCATCCTTAAATTTCATGTTCCAATTCTACTTACCAACAGAAAGATTACCATTACCATCTCAAGGAAATGATTGTCCATGTTCCAACCTTTCTTCCTTGAAAACAAAGTGGCATGAACCAGCATCATCAACACAATATTGCCATTAAAGTTCTACAACAGCTCTGGTAGTTAGGCTTGCAGGTTCTTCAAACTCAGTCTCTACTTGCGCAACAGAGGTAGCATCCTTAAATTTCATGTTCCAATTCTGCCTGCGAACAGAAACGTTACCATTACGATCTCCAGGAAATGATTGCCCATGGTCGAACCTTTCATCCTTGAAACCTAAGTGGCATTAACCACCATCATCAACAAAATATTGCCTTGAAAGTTCTACAACAGCTCTGGCAGCTAGGATTTTATGTTCTGCAAACTCAGTCGCTGCTTGAGTAGTAGAGGTAGCATCCTTAAATTTCATGTTCCAATTCTGCCTGCCAACAGAAAATTTACCGTTACCATCTCCAGGAAATGATTGCCCATGTTCCAACCTTTCATCCTTGAAACCTAAGTGGCATAAACCACCATCATTAACGCAATATTGCCTTTAAAGTTCTACAACAGCTCTGACAGCTAGGCTTGCATGTTCTGCAAACTCAGCCGCTGCTCAAGCAGTAGAGTTTACCGTCTTTAAATTTCATGTTCCTATTCTGCCTGCCAACAGAAACATTACCATCACCATCTCCAGGAAATGATTGCCCATGTTCCAACCTTTCATCCTTGAAACCTAAGTGGCATGAACCACCATCATCAACATAATATTGCCTTGCAAGTTCTCCAACAGCTATAGCAGCTAGGCTTGCATGTTCTGCAAACTCAACCGTTGCTTGAGCAGCAGAGGTAGCATCCTTAAATTTCATGTTCCAATTCTGCCTACAAAAAGAAAAATTACCATTAACATCTCCAGGAAATGATTGCCCATGTTCCAACCTTTCATCCTTGAAAACTTAGTGGCATGAACCACCATCATCAACACAATATTTCCTTGAAAGTTCTACAATAGCTATGGTAGTTGGGCTTGCATGTTCTGCAAACTCAGCCGCTTCTTGAGCAGCAGAGGTAGCATCCTTAAATTTCATCTTCCAATTCTGCCTGCCAGCAGAAACATTACTATCACCATCTCAAGGAAATGAGTGTCCATGTTCCAACCTTTCATCCTTGAAACCTAAGTGGCATAAACCACCATCATTAACGCAATATTGCCTTTAAAGTTCTACAACAGCTCTGACAGCTAGGCTTGCATGTTCTGCAAACTCAGCCGCTGCTCAAGCAGTAGAGTTTACCGTCTTTAAATTTCATGTTCCTATTCTGCCTGCCAACAGAAACATTACCATCACCATCTCCAGGAAATGATTGCCCATGTTCCAACCTTTCATCCTTGAAACCTAAGTGGCATGAACCACCATCATCAACATAATATTGCCTTGCAAGTTCTCCAACAGCTATAGCAGCTAGGCTTGCATGTTCTGCAAACTCAACCGTTGCTTGAGCAGCAGAGGTAGCATCCATAAATTTCATGTTCCAATTCTGCCTACAAAAAGAAAAATTACCATTAACATCTCCAGGAAATGATTGCCCATGTTCCAACCTTTCATCCTTGAAAACTTAGTGGCATGAACCACCATCATCAACACAATATTTCCTTGAAAGTTCTACAATAGCTATGGTAGTTGGGCTTGCATGTTCTGCAAACTCAGCCGCTTCTTGAGCAGCAGAGGTAGCATCCTTAAATTTCATCTTCCAATTCTGCCTGCCAGCAGAAACATTACTATCACCATCTCAAGGAAATGAGTGTCCATGTTCCAACCTTTCATCCTGGAAACCTAAGTGGCATGTACTACCATCATCAACACAATATTGCCTTGAAATTCTACTATAGTTATGGCAGTTAAGCTTGCTTGTTCAGCAAACTCAATCGCTACTTGAGCAGCAGAGGTAGCATCCTTAAATTTCATGTTCCAATTCTGCCTGCCAGCAGAAACATTACTATCACTATCTCCAGGAAATGATTGCCCATGTTCCAACCTTTCATCCTTGAAACCAAAGTGGGATGAACCACCATCATCAACACAATATTGCCTTTACAGTTCTACAACAACCCTGAAAGCTAGGCTTGCATGTTCTGCAAACTCAGCCGCTTCTTGAGCAGCAGAGGTAGCATCCTTAAATTTCATCTTCCAATTCTGCCTGCCAGCAGAAACATTACTATCACCATCTCCAGGAAATGAGTGTCCATGTTCCAACCTTTCATCCTGGAAACCTAAGTGGCATGTACTACCATCATCAACACAATATTGCCTTGAAATTCTACAATAGCTATGGCAGTTAAGCTTGCATGTTCTGCAAACTCAATGGCTACTTGAGCAGCAGAGATAGCATCCTTAAATTTCATGTTCCAATTCTACCTGCCAGCAGAAACTTTACTATCACCATCTCCAGGAAATGATTGCCCATGTTCCAACCTTTCATCCTTGAAACCTAAGTGGCATGAACCACCATCATCAACACAATATTGCCTTTACAGTTCTACAACAGCTCTGGCAGCTAGGCTTGAATGTTCTGCAAACTAAGCCGCTGCTTGAACTGAAGAGGTAGCATCCTTAAATTTCATGTTCCAATTCTGCCTACCAATAGAAAAATTACCATTACCATCTCCAGGAAATGATTGCCCGTGTTCCAACCCTTCATCCTTGAAACCAAAGTGGCATGAACCACCATCATCTACACAATATTGCTTTTAAAGTTCTACAACACCTCTGGCAGCTAGGCTTGTAAGTTCTACAAACTCAACCGTTGCTTGAGGAGCAGAGGTAGCATCCATAAATTTGATGTTCCAATTCTGCCTGCCAACAGAAAATTTACCAATACCATCTCCAGGAAATGATTGCCCATGTTCCAACCTTTCATCCTTGAAAACTAAGTGGCATGAACCACCATCATTAACACAATATTTCATTGCAAGTTCTACAACAGCTATGGCAGTTAGGCTTGCATGTTCTGCAAACTCAATCGCTACTTGAGCAGCAGAGGTAGCATACTTAAATTTCATGTTCCAATTTTGCCTGCCAAAAGAAACATTACCATCACCATCTCCAGGAAATGATTGCCCGTGTTCCAACCTTTCATCCTTGAAACCAAAGTGGCATGAACCACCATCATCAACTCAATATTGCCTTTACAGTTCTACAACAGCTCTGGCAGCTAGACTTACATGTACTGCAAACTCAGTTGCTGCTTGAGCAGCAGAGATAGCGTCATTAAATTTCATGTTCCAATTCTGCCTGCCAACAGAAAAATTACCATTACCATCTCTAGGAAATGATTGCCCGTGTTCTAACCTTTCATCCTTGAAACCTAAGTGGCATGAACCACCATCATCAACACAATATTGCCTTTAAAGTTCTACAATAGCTCCTGCAGCTAGGCTTGCATGTTCTGCCAACTCAGTCGCTGCTTGAGCAGCAGAGGTAGCATCCTTAAATTTCATGTTCCATTTCTACCTGCCAAAAGAACAATTACCATTACCATCTCCAGGAAATGATAGCCAATGTTCCAACCTTTCATCCTTGAGACCTAAGTTGCATGAACCACCATCATCAACACAATATTTCCTTGAAAGTTCTACAATAGCTATGGTAGTTGGGCTTGCATGTTCTGCAAACTCAGCCGCTTCTTGAGCAGCAGAGGTAGCATCCTTAAATTTCATCTTCCAATTCTGCCTGCCAGCAGAAACATTACTATCACCATCTCCAGGAAATGAGTGTCCATGTTCCAACCTTTCATCCTGGAAACCTAAGTGGCATGTACTACCATCATCAACACAATATTGCCTTGAAATTCTACTATAGTTATGGCAGTTAAGCTTGCATGTTCAGCAAACTCAATCGCTACTTGAGCAGCAGAGGTAGCATCCTTAAATTTCATGTTCCAATTCTGCCTGCCAGCAGAAACATTACTATCACTATCTCCAGGAAATGATTGTCCATGTTCCAACCTTTCATCCTTGAAACCAAAGTGGGATGAACCACCATCATCAACACAATATTGCCTTTACAGTTCTACAACAACCCTGAAAGCTAGGCTTGCATGTTCTGCAAACTCAGCCGCTTCTTGAGCAGCAGAGGTAGCATCCTTAAATTTCATCTTCCAATTCTGCCTGCCAGCAGAAACATTACTATCACCATCTCCAGGAAATGAGTGTCCATGTTCCAACCTTTCATCCTGGAAACCTAAGTGGCATGTACTACCATCATCAACACAATATTGCCTTGAAATTCTACAATAGCTATGGCAGTTAAGCTTGCATGTTCTGCAAACTCAATGGCTACTTGAGCAGCAGAGATAGCATCCTTAAATTTCATGTTCCAATTCTACCTGCCAGCAGAAACTTTACTATCACCATCTCCAGGAAATGATTGCCCATGTTCCAACCTTTCATCCTTGAAACCTAAGTGGCATGAACCACCATCATCAACACAATATTGCCTTTACAGTTCTACAACAGCTCTGGCAGCTAGGCTTGAATGTTCTGCAAACTAAGCCGCTGCTTGAGCTGAAGAGGTAGCATCCTTAAATTTCATGTTCCAATTCTGCCTACCAATAGAAAAATTACCATTACCATCTCCAGGAAATGATTGCCCGTGTTCCAACCCTTCATCCTTGAAACCAAAGTGGCATGAACCACCATCATCTACACAATATTGCTTTTAAAGTTCTACAACACCTCTGGCAGCTAGGCTTGTAAGTTCTACAAACTCAACCGTTGCTTGAGGAGCAGAGGTAGCATCCATAAATTTGATGTTCCAATTCTGCCTGCCAACAGAAAATTTACCAATACCATCTCCAGGAAATGATTGCCCATGTTCCAACCTTTCATCCTTGAAAACTAAGTGGCATGAACAACCATCATTAACACAATATTTCATTGCAAGTTCTACAACAGCTATGGTAGTTAGGCTTGCATGTTCTGCAAACTCAATCGCTACTTGAGCAGCAGAGGTAGCATACTTAAATTTCATGTTCCAATTTTGCCTGCCAAAAGAAACATTACCATCACCATCTCCAGGAAATGATTGCCCGTGTTCCAACCTTTCATCCTTGAAACCAAAGTGGCATGAACCACCATCATCAACTCAATATTGCCTTTACAGTTCTACAACAGCTCTGGCAGCTAGACTTACATGTACTGCAAACTCAGTTGCTGCTTGAGGAGCAGAGATAGCGTCATTAAATTTCATGTTCCAATTCTGCCTGCCAACAGAAAAATTACCATTACCATCTCTAGGAAATGATTGCCCGTGTTCTAACCTTTCATCCTTGAAACCTAAGTGGCATGAACCACCATCATCAACACAATATTGCCTTTAAAGTTCTACAACAGCTCCTGCAGCTAGGCTTGCATGTTCTGCCAACTCAGTCGCTGCTTGAGCAGCAGAGGTAGCATCCTTAAATTTTATGTTCCATTTCTACCTGCCAAAAGAACAATTACCATTACCATCTCCAGGAAATGATAGCCAATGTTCCAACCTTTCATCCTTGAGACCTAAGTTGCATGAACCACCATCATCAACACAATATTGCCTTGAAAGTTCTACAACAGCTATGGCAGTTAGGCTTGCATGTTCTGCAAACTCAGTCGCTACGTGAGCAACAGAGATAGCATCCTTAAATTTAATGTTTCAATTCTGCCTACCAGCAGAAACATTACTATCACCATCTCAAGGAAATGATTGCCCATGTTCCAACCTTTCATTCTTGAAACCTAAGTGGCATGAACCACCATCATTAACACAATATTTCCTTGAAAGTTCTCTAACATCTCTGGTAGCTAGGCTTGCATGTTCTGCAAACTCAGCCGCTGCTTGAGCAGCAGAGGAAGAATCCTTAAATTTCATGTTCCAATTCTACCTGCCAACAGAAAGATTACCATTACCATCTCAAGTAAATGATTGTCCATGTTCCAACCTTTCATCGTTGAAAACAAAGTGGTATGAACCAGCATCATCAACACAATATTGCCTTGAAAGTTCTACAACAGCTCTGGCAGTTAGGCTTGCATGTTCTTCAAACTCAGTCGCTACTTGAGCAGCAGAGGTAGCATCCTTAAATTTCATGTTTCAATTTTGCCTACCAACAGAAACATTACCATCACCATCTCCAGGAAATGATTGCCCATGTTCCAACCTTTCATCCTTGAAACCTAAGTGGCATGAACCACCTTCATCAACACAATATTGCCTTTATAGTTCTACACAATAGCTATGGCAGCTAGGCTTGCATGTTCTGCAAACTCAGCTGCTGCTTGAGCAGTAGAGGTAGCATCCTTAAATTTCATGTTCCAATTCGGCCTGCCAGCTGAAACATTACTATCACCATCTCCTGGAAATGATTATCCATGTTCCAACCTTTCATCCTTGAAAACAAAGTAGCATGAACCAGCATCATCAACATAATATTGCCTTGAATGTTCTCCAACAACTCTGGTAGCTAGGCTTGCATGTTCTGCAAACTCAGTCGCTGCTTGAGCAGCAGAGGTAGCATCCTTAAATTTCATGTTCCAATTCTACCTGCCAATAGAAATATTACCATTAACATCTCAAAGAAATGATTGTCCATGTTCCAACCTTTCATCCTTGAAAACAAAGTGGCATGAACCAGCATCATCAACACAATATTTCCTTGAAAGTTCTACAATAACTCTGGCAGTTAGGCTTGCATGTTCTTCAAACTCAGTCGCTACTTGAGCAGCAGAGGTAGCATCCTTAAATTTCATGTTTCAATTTTGCCTTCCAACAAAAACATTACCATCACCATCTCCAGGAAATGATTGTCCATGTTCCAACCTATCATCCTTGAAACCTAAGTGGCATGAACCACCATCATCAACACAATATTGCCTTTATAGTTCTACAACAGCTCTGGCAGCTAGGCTTGCATGTTCTGCAAACTCAGCTGCTGCTTGAGCAGCAGAGGTAGCATCCTTAAATTTCATCTTCCAATTCTGCCTGCCAACAGAAAAATTACCATTACAATCTCCAGGAAATGATTAACCGTGTTCCAACCTTTCATCCTTGAAACCTAAGTGGCATGAACCACCATCATCAACCCAATATTGCCTTTAAAGTTCTACAACAGCTCTGGTAGCTAGGCTTGCATGTTCTGCAAACTCATCCACTGCTTGAAAAGTAGAGGTAGCATCCTTAAATTTCATGTTCCTATTCTGCCTACCAACAAAAAAATTACCATTACCATCTCAAGGAAATGATTGCCCATGTTCCAACCTTTCATCCTTGAAACCTAAGTGGCATGAACAACTATCATCAACATAATACTGCATTGAAAGTTCTACAACAGCTATGGCATCTAGGCTTGCATGTTCTGCAAACTCAGCCATGGCTTGAGCAGCAGAGGTAGCATCCTTAAATTTCATGTTCCAATTCTGCCTACAAAAAGAAAAATTACCATTAACATCTCCAGGAAATGATTGCCCATGTTCCAACCTTTCATCCTTGAAAACTTAGTGGCATGAACCACCATCATCAACACAATATTTCCTTGAAAGTTCTACAATAGCTATGGTAGTTGGGCTTGCATGTTCTGCAAACTCAGCCGCTTCTTGAGCAGCAGAGGTAGCATCCTTAAATTTCATCTTCCAATTCTGCCTGCCAGCAGAAACATTACTATCACCATCTCCAGGAAATGAGTGTCCATGTTCCAACCTTTCATCCTGGAAACCTAAGTGGCATGTACTACCATCATCAACACAATATTGCCTTGAAATTATACTATAGTTATGGCAGTTAAGCTTGCATGTTCAGCAAACTCAATCGCTACTTGAGCAGCAGAGGTAGCATCCTTAAATTTCATGTTCCAATTCTGCCTGCCAGCAGAAACATTACTATCACTATCTCCAGGAAATGATTGCCCATGTTCCAACCTTTTATCCTTGAAACCAAAGTGGGATGAACCACCATCATCAACACAATATTGCCTTTACAGTTCTACAACAACCCTGAAAGCTAGGCTTGCATGTTCTGCAAACTCAGCCGCTTCTTGAGCAGCAGAGGTAGCTTCCTTAAATTTCATCTTCCAATTCTGCCTGCCAGCAGAAACATTACTATCACCATCTCCAGGAAATGAGTGTCCATGTTCTAACCTTTCATCCTGGAAACCTAAGTGGCATGTACTACCATCATCAACACAATATTGCCTTGAAATTCTACAATAGCTATGGCAGTTAAGCTTGCATGTTCTGCAAACTCAATGGCTACTTGAGCAGCAGAGGTAGCATCCTTAAATTTCATCTTCCAATTCTGCCTGCCAGCAGAAACATTACTATCACCATCTCCAGGAAATGAGTGTCCATGTTCCAACCTTTCATCCTGGAAACCTAAGTGGCATGTACTACCATCATCAACACAATATTGCCTTGAAATTATACTATAGTTATGGCAGTTAAGCTTGCATGTTCAGCAAACTCAATCGCTACTTGAGCAGCAGAGGTAGCATCCTTAAATTTCATGTTCCAATTCTGCCTGCCAGCAGAAACATTACTATCACTATCTCCAGGAAATGATTGCCCATGTTCCAACCTTTTATCCTTGAAACCAAAGTGGGATGAACCACCATCATCAACACAATATTGCCTTTACAGTTCTACAACAACCCTGAAAGCTAGGCTTGCATGTTCTGCAAACTCAGCCGCTTCTTGAGCAGCAGAGGTAGCATCCTTAAATTTCATCTTCCAATTCTGCCTGCCAGCAGAAACATTACTATCACCATCTCCAGGAAATGAGTGTCCATGTTCTAACCTTTCATCCTGGAAACCTAAGTGGCATTTACTACCATCATCAACACAATATTGCCTTGAAATTCTACAATAGCTATGGCAGTTAAGCTTGCATGTTCTGCAAACTCAATGGCTACTTGAGCAGCAGAGGTAGCATCCTTAAATTTCATGTTCCAATTCTACCTGCCAGCAGAAACTTTACTATCACCATCTCCAGGAAATGATTGCCCATGTTCCAACCTTTCATCCTTGAAACCTAAGTGGCATGAACCACCATCATCAACACAATATTGCCTTTACAGTTCTACAACAGCTCTGGCAGCTAGCCTTGAATGTTCTGCAAACTAAGCCGCTGCTTGAGCTGAAGAGGTAGCATCCTTAAATTTCATGTTCCAATTCTGCCTACCAATAGAAAAATTACCATTACCATCTCCAGGAAATGATTGCCCGTGTTCCAACCCTTCACCCTTGAAACCAAAGTGGCATGAACCACCATCATCTACACAATATTGCTTTTAAAGTTCTACAACACCTCTGGCAGCTAGGCTTGTAAGTTCTACAAACTCAACCGTTGCTTGAGGAGCAGAGGTAGCATCCATAAATTTGATGTTCCAATTCTGCCTGCCAACAGAAAATTTACCAATACCATCTCCAGGAAATGATTGCCCATGTTCCAACCTTTCATCCTTGAAAACTAAGTGGCATGAACCACCATCATTAACACAATATTTCATTGCAAGTTCTACAACAGCTATGGCAGTTAGGCTTGCATGTTCTGCAAACTCAATCGCTACTTGAGCAGCAGAGGGAGCATACTTAAATTTCATGTTCCAATTTTGCCTGCCAACAGAAACATTACCATCACCATCTCCAGGAAATGATTGCCCATGTTCCAACCTTTCATCATTGAAACCTAAGTGGCATGAACCACCATCATCAACACAATATTGCCTTTACAGTTCTACAACAGCTCTGGCAGCTAGCCTTGAATGTTCTGTAAACTAAGCCGCTGCTTGAGCTGAAGAGCTAGCATCCTTAAATTTCATGTTCCAATTCTGCCTACCAATAGAAAAATTACCATTACCATCTCCAGGAAATGATTGCCCGTGTTCCAACCCTTCACCCTTGAAACCAAAGTGGCATGAACCACCATCATCGACACAATATTGCTTTTAAAGTTCTACAACACCTCTGGCAGCTAGGCTTGTAAGTTCTACAAACTCAACCGTTGCTTGAGGAGCAGAGGTAGCATCCATAAATTTGATGTTCCAATTCTGCCTGCCAACAGAAAATTTACCAATACCATCTCCAGGAAATGATTGCCCATGTTCCAACCTTTCATCCTTGAAAACTAAGTGGCATGAACCACCATCATTAACACAATATTTCATTGCAAGTTCTACAACAGCTATGGCAGTTAGGCTTGCATGTTCTGCAAACTCAATCGCTACTTGAGCAGCAGAGGGAGCATACTTAAATTTCATGTTCCAATTTTGCCTGCCAACAGAAACATTACCATCACCATCTCCAGGAAATGATTGCCCGTGTTCCAACCTTTCATCCTTGAAACCAAAGTGGCATGAACCACCATCATCAACACAATATTGCCTTTACAGTTCTACAACAGCTCTGGCAGCTAGGCTTACATGTACTGCAAACTCAGTTGCTGCTTGAGCAGCAGAGATAGCGTCATTAAATTTCATGTTCCAATTCTGCTTGCCAACAAAAAAATTACCATTACCATCTCTAGGAAATGATTGCCCGTGTTCTAACCTTTCATCCTTGAAACCTAAGTGGCATGAACCACCATCATCAACACAATATTGCCTTTAAAGTTCTACAACAGCTCCTGCAGCTAGGCTTGCATGTTCTGCAAACTCAGTCGCTGCTTGAGGAGCAGAGGTAGCATCCTTAAATTTCATGTTCCATTTCTACCTGCCAAAAGAATAATTACCATTACCATCTCCAGGAAATGATAGCCAATGTTCCAACCTTTCATCCTTGAGACCTAAGTTGCATGAACCACCATCATCAACACAATATTGCCTTGAAAGTTCTACAACAGCTATGGCAGTTAGGCTTGCATGTTCTGCAAACTCAGTCGCTACGTGAGCAACAGAGATAGCATCCTTAAATTTAATGTTCCAATTCTGCCTACCAGCAGAAACATTACTATCACCATCTCAAGGAAATGATTGCCCATGTTCCAACCTTTCATTCTTGAAACCTAAGTGGCATGAACCACCATCATTAACACAATATTGCCTTGAAAGTTCTCCAACATCTCTGGTAGCTAGGCTTGCATGTTCTGCAAACTCAGCCGCTGCTTGAGCAGCAGAGGAAGCATCCTTAAATTTCATGTTCCAATTCTACCTGCCAACAGAAAGATTACCATTACCATCTCAAGGAAATGATTGTCCATGTTCCAACCTTTCATCGTTGAAAACAAAGTGGCATGAACCAGCATCATCAACATAATATTGCCTTGAAGGTTCTACAACAGCTCTGGCAGTTAGGCTTGCATGTTCTTCAAACTCAGTCGCTACTTGAGCAGCAGAGGTAGCATCCTTAAATTTCATGTTTCAATTTTGCCTGCCAACAGAAACATTACCATCACCATCTCCAGGAAAAGATTGCCCATGTTCCAACCTTTCATCCTTGAAACATAAGTGGCGTGAACCACCTTCATCAACACAATATTGCCTTTATAGTTCTACAATAGCTCTGGCAGCTAGGCTTGCATGTTCTGCAAACTCAGCTGCTGCTTGAGCAGCAGAGGTAGCATCCTTAAATTTCATGTTCCAATTCGGCCTGCCAGCTGAAACATTACTATCACCATCACCTGGAAATGATTATCCATGTTCCAACCTTTCATCCTTGAAAACAAAGTGGCATGAACCAGCATCATCAACATAATATTGCCTTGAAAGTTCTCCAACAACTCTGGTAGCTAGGCTTGCATGTTCTGCAAACTCAGTCGCTGCTTGAGCAGCAGAGGTAGCATCCTTAAATTTCATGTTCCAATTCTACCTGCCAATAGAAATATTACCATTAACATCTCAAGGAAATGATTGTCCATGTTCCAACCTTTCATCCTTGAAAACAAAGTGGCATGAACCAGCATCATCAACACAATATTTCCTTGAAAGTTCTACAACAGCTCTGGCAGTTAGGCTTACATGTTCTTTAAACTCAGTCGCTACTTGAGCAGCAGAGGTAGCATCCTTAAATTTCATGTTTCAATTTTGCCTGCCAACAAAAACATTACCATCACCATCTCCAGGAAATGATTGTCCATGTTCCAACCTATCATCCTTCAAACCTAAGTGGCATGAACCACCATCATCAACACAATATTGCCTTTATAGTTCTACAACAGCTCTGGCAGCTAGGCTTGCATGTTCTGCAAACTCAGCTGCTGCTTGAGCAGCAGAGGTAGCATCCTTAAATTTCATGTTCCAATTCTGCCTGCCAACAGAAAAATTACCATTACAATCTCCAGGAAATGATTAACCGTGTTCCAACCTTTCATCCTTGAAACCTAAGTGGCATGAACCACCATCATCAACACAATATTGCCTTTAAAGTTCTACAACAGCTCTGGTAGCTAGGCTTGCATGTTCTGCAAACTCATCCACTGCTTGAAAAGTAGAGGTAGCATCCTTAAATTTCATGTTCCTATTCTGCCTACCAACAAAACAATTACCATTACCATCTCAAGGAAATGATTGCCCATGTTCCAACCTTTCATCCTTGAAACCTAAGTGGCATGAACCACCATCATCAACACAATATTGCCTTGCAAGTACTATAATAGCTCTGGAAGCTAGGCGTGCATGTTCTGCAAACTAAGCCGCTGCTTGAGCTGAAGAGGTAGCATCCTTAAATTTCATGTTCCAATTCTGCCTACCAATAGAAAAATTACCATTACCATCTCCAGGAAATGATTGCCCGTGTTCCAACCTTTCATCCTAGAAAACTAAGTGGCATGAACCACCATCACCAACAAAATATTTCCTTGAAAGTTCTACAACAGCTATGATAGTTGGGCTTGCATGTTCTGCAAACACAGTCGCAGCTTGAGCAGCAGAGGTAGCATCCTTATATTTCATGTTCCAATTCTGCTTGCCAGTAGAAACATCACTATCACTATCTCCAGGAAATTAGTGTCCATGTTCAAACCTTTCATCCTTGAAAACAAAGTGGCATGTACTACCATCATCAACACAATATTGCCTTGAAAGTTCAACAACAGCTCTGGCAGCTAGGCTTGCATGTTCTGCAAACTCAGTCGCTACTTGAGCAGCAGAGGTAGCATCCTTAAATTTCATGTTCCAATTTTGCCTGCCTGTAGAAACATTACTATCACCATCTCCAGTAAATGATTGTCCATGTTCCAACTTTTCATCCTTGAAACCTAAGTGGCATGAACCAGCATCATCAACATAATATTGCCTTGAAAGTTCTACAACAGCTCTGGTAGCTAGGCTTGCATGTTCTACAAACTCAGTCGCTGCTTCAGCAGCAGAGGTAGCATCCTTAAATTTCATGTTCCAATTCTGCCTACCAATAAAAAAATTACCATTACCATCTCAAGGAAATGATTGTCCATGTTCCAACCTTTCATCCTTGAAAACAAAGTGGCATGAACCACCATCATCAACACAATATTGCCTTGCAAGTTCTACAATTGCTCTGACAGTTAGGCTTGCATGTTCTGCAAAGTTAGCCGCTGCTTGAGCAGCAGAGGTAGCATCCTTAAATTTTATGTTTCAATTTTTCCTGCCAACAGAAACAATACCATCACCATCTCCAGGAAATGATTGCCCATGTTCCAACCTTTCATCCTCGAAAACTAAGTGGCATGAACCACCATCACCAACAAAATATTGCCTTTATAGTTCTACAATAGCTCTGGCAGTTAGGCTTGCATGTTCTGAAAACACAGCCGCAGCTTGAGCAGCAGAGGTAGCATCCTTAGATTTCATGTTCCAATTCTGCCTGCCAGTAGAAACATCACTATCACTATCTCCAGGAAATTAGTGTCCATGTTCAAACCTTTCATCCTTGAAAACAAAGTGGCATGTACTACCATCATCAACACAATGTTGCCTTGAAAGTTCAACAACAGCTCTGGCTGCTAGGCTTGCATGTTCTGCAAACTCAGTCCCTACTTGAGCAGCAGAGGTATCATCCTTAAATTTCATGTTCCAATTCTGCCTGCCTGTAGAAACATTACTATCACCATCTCTAGGAAATGATTGTCCATGTTCCAACTTTTCATCCTTAAAAACAAAGTGGCATGAACCAGCATCATCAACATAATATTGCCTTGAAAGTTCTCCAACAGCTCTAGTAGCTAGGCTTGCATGTTCTGCAAAGTCAGCCGCTGCTTGAGCAGCAGAGGTAGCATCCTTAAATTTCAGGTTCCAATTCTGCCTGCCAAAAGAAAAATTTCCATTACCATCTCCAGGAAATTATTGATCATGTTCCAACCTTTCATCCTTGAAAACAAAGTGGCATGAACCAGCATCATCAACACAATATTGCCTTGAAAGTTCTATAACAGCTATGATAGTTAGGCTTGCATGTTCTGCAAACTCAGCCGCAGCTTGAGCAGCACAGGTAGCATCCTTAAATTTCATGTTTCAATTTTGCCTGCCAATAGAAACAATACCATCACTATCTCCAGGAAATGAGTGTCGATGTCCAAAACTTTCATCCTTGAAAACAAAGTGGCATGTACTACCATCATCAACACAATATTGCCTTTATAGTTCTACAGTAGCTCTGGCAGCTACGCTTGCATGTTCTGCAAACTCAGCTGCTGCTTGAGCAGCAGAGGTAGCATCCTTAAATTTCATGTTCCAATTATACCTGCCAACAGAATAATTACCATTACCATCGCCAGGAAATGATTACCCGTGTTCCAACCTTTCATCCTTGAAACCTAAGTGGCATGCACCACCATCATCAACACAATATTGCCTTTAAAGTTCTACAACAGCTCTGGCAGCTAGGCTTGCATGTTCTGCAAACTCAGCCGCTGCTTGAGCAGTAGAGCTAGCATCCTTAAATTTCAGGTTCCAATTCTGCCTGCCAAAAGAAAAATTACCATTACCATCTCAAGGAAATGATTGCCCATGTTCCAACCTTTCATCCTTGAAACCTAAGTGGCATGAACCACCATCATCAACACAATATTGCCTTGCAAGTACTATAATAGCTCTGGAAGCTAGGCTTGCATGTTCTGCAAAGTTAGCCGCTGCTTGAGCAGTAGAGGTAGCATCCTTAAATTTCATGTTCCAATTCTGCCTGCCAAAAGAAAAATTTCCATTACCATCTCCAGGAAATTATTTATCATGTTCCAACCTTTCATCCTTGAAAACTAAGTGGCATGAACCACTATCACCAACAAAATATTTCCTTGAAAGTTCTACAACAGCTATGATAGTTAGGCTTGCATTTTCTGCAAACTCAGCCGCAGCTTGAGCAGCAGAGGTAGCATCCTTATATTTCATGTTCCAATTTTGCCTGCAAGTAGAAACATTACTATCACTATCTCCAGGAAATGAGTGTTGATGTTCAAAACTTTCATCCTTGAAAACAAAGTGGCATGTACTACCATCATCAACACAATATTGCCTTGAAAGTTCAACAACAGCTCTGGTAGGTAGGCTTGCATGTTCTGCAAACTCAGTCGCTACTTGAGCAGCAGAGGTAGCATCCTTAAATTTCATGTTCCAATTCTGCCTGCCTGCAGAAACATTACTATCACCATCTCTAGGAAATGATTGTCCATGTTCCAACCTTTCATCCTTGAAATCAAAGTGTCATGAACCACCATCATCAACCCAATATTGTCTTGAAAGTTCAACAAAATATCTAGTAGCTAGGCTTGCATGTTCTACAAACTCAGCCGCTGCTTGAGCAGTAGAGGTAGCATCCTTAAATTTCATGTTCCTATTCTGCCTGCCAACAGAAATATTACCATTACCATCTCTAGGAAATGATTGCCCATGTTCCAACCTTTCATCCTTGAAACCTAAGTGGCATGAACCACCATCATCAACACAATATTGCCTTGCAAGTACTATAATAGCTCTGGAAGCTAGGCTTGCATGTTCTGCAAAGTTAGCCGCTGCTTGAGCAGCAGAGGTAGCATCCTTAAATTTCAGGTTCCAATTTTGCCTGCCAAAAGAAAATTTTCCATTACCATCTCCAGGAAATTATTGATCATGTTCCAACCTTTCATCCTTGAAAACTAAGTGGCATGAACCACCATCACCAACAAAATATTTCCTTGAAAGTTCTACAACAGCTATGATAGTTAGGCTTGCATGTTCTGCAAAGACAGCTGCAGCTTGAGCAGCAGAGGTAGCATCCTTATATTTCATGTTCCAATTCTGCCTGCCAGTAGAAACATTACTAGCACTATCTCCAGGAAATGAGTGTCGATGTTCAAAACTTTCATCCTTGAAAACAAAGTGGCATGTACTACCATCATCAACACAATATTGCCTTGAAAGTTCAACAAGAGCTCTGGCAGGTAGGCTTGCATGTTCTGCAAACTCAGTCGCTGCTTGAGCAGCAGAGGTAGCATCCTTAAATTTCATGTTCCAATTCTGCCTGCCTGCAGAAACATTACTATCACCATCTCCAGGAAATGATTGTCCATGTTCCAACCTTTCATCCTTGAAAACAAAGTGGCATGAACCAGCATCATCAACATAATATTGCCTTGAAAGTTCTACAATAGCTCTGGCAGTTAGGCTTGTATGTTCTGCAAACTCAGTCGCTGCTTGAGCAGCAGAGGTAGTATCCTTAAATTTCATGTTCCAATTCTACCTGCCAACAAAAAGATTAACATCACCATCTCCAGGAAATGATTGCCCATGTTCCAACCTTTCATCCTTGAAACCTAAGTGGCATGAACCACCATCATCAACACAATATTGCCTTTATAGTTCTACAACAGCTCTGGAAGCTAGGCTTGCATGTTCTGCAAACTCATCCACTACTTGAAAAGTAGAGGTAGCGTCCTTAAATTTCATGTTCCTATTGTGCCTACCAACAAAAAAATTACCATTACCATCTCAAGGAAATGATTGCCCATGTTCCAACCTTTCATCCTTGAAACCTAAGTGGCATGAACCACCATCATCAACACAATATTGCCTTGCAAGTACTATAATATCTCTGGAAGCTAGGTTTGCATGTTCTGCAAAATTAGCCGCTGCTTGAGCAGCAGAGGTAGCATCCTTAAATTTCAGGTTCCAATTCTGCCTGCCAAAAGAAAAATTTCCATTACCATCTCCAGGAAATGATTTCCCATGTTCCAACCTTTCATCCTTGAAAACTAAGTGGCATGAACCACCATCACCAACAAAATATTTCCTTCAAAGTTCTACAACAGCTATAATAGTTAGGCTTGCATGTTCTGCAAACTCAGCCGCAGCTTGAGCAGCAGAGGTAGCATCCTTATATTTCATGTTCCAATTTTGCCTGCAAGTAGAAACATTACTATCACTCTCTCTAGGAAATGAGTGTCCATGTTCAAACATTTCATCCAATAAAACAAAGTGGCATGTACTACCATCATCAACACAATATTGCCTTGAATGTTCAACAACAGCTCTGGCAGCTAGGCTTGCATGTTCTGCAAACTTAGTTGCTACTTGAGCAGCAGAGGTAGCATCCTTAAATTTCATGTTCCAATTCTGCCTGCCAGCAGAAACATTACTATCACCATCTCCAGGAAATGATTGTCCATGTTCCAACCTTTCATCCTTGAAATCTAAGTGGCATGAACCACCATCATTAACACAATATTGTCTTGAAAGTTCTCCAATAGCTCTGGTAGCTAGGCTTTCATGTTCTGCAACCTCAGCCGCTGCTTGAGCAGCAGAGGAAGCATCCTTAAATTTCATGTTCCAATTCTACCTGCCAGCAGAAAGATTACCATTAACATCTCAAGAAAATGATTGTCCATGTTCCAACCTTTCATCCTTGAAAACAAAGTGGCATGAACCAGCATCATCAACATAATATTGCCTTGAAAGTTCTACAATAGCTCTGGAAGTTAGGCTTGCATATTCTACCAATTTAGGCGCTACTTGAGCAGCAGAGGTAGCATCCTTAAATTTCATGTTTCAATTTTGCCTGCCAACAGAAACATTACCATCACCATCTCCAGGAAATGATTGCCCATGTTCCAACCTTTCATCCTTGAAACCTAAGTGGCATGAACCACCATCATCAACATAATATTGCCTTTATAGTTCTACAACAGCTCTGGCAGCTAGGCTTGCATGTTCTGCAAACTCAGTTGCTGCTTGAGCAGCAGAGGTAGCATGCTTAAATTTCATATTCCAATTCTGCCTGCCAACAGAAAAATTACCATTACCATCTCCAGGAAATGATTACCCATGTTCCAACCTTTCATCCTTGAAACCTAAGTGGCATGAACCACCATCATCAACACAATATTGCCTTTAAAGTTCTACAACAGCTCTGGCAAATAGGCTTGCATGTTCTGCAAACTCAGCCACTGCTTGAAAAGTAGAGGTAGCGTCCTTAAATTTCATGTTCCTATTCTGCCTACCAACAAAACAATTACCATTACCATCTCAAGGAAATGCTTGCCCATGTTCCAACCTTTGATCCTTGAAACCTAAGTGGCATGAACCACCATCATCAACACAATATTGCCTTGCAAGTACTATAATAGCTCTGGAAGCTAGGCTTGCATGTTCTGCAAACAAAGCCATTGCTTGAGCAACAGAGGTAGCATCCTTTAATTTCATATTCCAATTCTGGCTGCCAAAAGAAAAATTACCATTACCATCTCCAGGAAATGATTTCCTAAGTTCCAACATTTTATCCTTGAAACCTAAGTGGCATGAACCACCATCATCAACACAATATTGCCTTGCAAGTTCTACAATAGCCCTGGCAGCTAGGCTTGCATGTTCTGCAAAGTTAACCACTGCTTGAGCAGCAGAGGTAGCATCCTTAAATTTCAGGTTCCAATTCTGCCTGCCAAAAGAAAAATTATCATTACCATCTCCAGGAAATGATTGCCCATGTTCCAACCTTTCATCCTTGAAACCTAAGTGGCATGAACCACCATCATCAACACAATATTTCCTTGCAAGTACTATAATAGCTTAGCCGCTGCTTGAGCAGCAGAGGTAGCATCCTTAAATTTCAGGTTCCAATTCTGCCTGCCAAAAGAAATATTACTATCACTATCTCCAGGAAATGAGTGTCCATGTTCAAACCTTTCATCCTTGAAATCAAAGTGTCATGTACTACCATCATCAACACAATATTGCCTTGAAAGTTCAACAACAGCTCTGGCAGCTAGGCTTGCATGTTCTGCAAACTCAGTCGCTACTTGAGCAGCAGAGGTAGCATCCTTAAATTTCATGTTCCAATTCTGCTTGCCAGCAGAAACATTACTATCACCATCTCCAGGAAATGATTGTCCATGTTCCAACCTTTCATCCTTGAAACCTAAGTGGCATGAACCACCATCATCAACACAAAATTGCCTTGAAAGTTCTACAATAGCTCTGGCAGTTAGGCTTGCATGTTCTTCAAATTCAGTCGCTACTTGAGCAGCAGAGGTAGCATCCTTAAATTTCATTTTCAATTTTGCCTGCCAACAGAAACATTACCATTACCATCTCAAGGAAATGATTGCCCATGTTCCAACCTTTCATCCTTGAAACCTAAGTGGCATGAACCACCATCATCAACACAATATTGCCTTGCAAGTACTATAATAGCTCTGGAAGCTAGGCTTGCATGTTCTGCAAAGTTAGCCGCTGCTTGAGCAGCAGAGGTAGCATCCTTAAATTTCAGGTTCCAATTCTGCCTGCCAAAAGAAAAATTTCCATTACCATCTCCAGGAAATGATTTCCCATGTTCCAACCTTTCATCCTTGAAAACTAAGTGGCATGAACCACCATCACCAACAAAATATTTCCTTGAAAGTTCTACAACAGCTATAATAGTTAGGCATGCATGTTCTACAAACTCAGCCGCAGCTTGAGCAGCAGAGGTAGCATCCTTATATTTCACGTTCCAATTCTGCCTGCCAGTAGAAACATTACTATCACTATCTCCAGGAAATGAGTGTCCATGTTCAAACCTTTCATCCTTGAAAACAAAGTGGCATGTACTACCATCATCAACACAATATTGCCTTGAAAGTTCAACAACAGCTCTGGCAGCTAGGCTTGCATGTTCTGCAAACTTAGTCGCTACTTGAGCAGCAGAGGTAGCATCCTTAAATTTCATGTTCCAATTCTGCCTGCCAGCAGAAACATTACTATCACCATCTCCAGGAAATGATTGTCCAAGTTCCAACCTTTCATCCTTGAAATCTAAGTGGCATGAACCAAAATCATTAACACAATATTGCCTTGAAAGTTCTCCAACAGCTCTGGTAGCTAGGCTTTCATGTTCTGCAACCTCAGCCGCTGCTTGAGCAGCAAAGGAAGCATCCTTAAATTTCATGTTCCAATTCTACCTGCCAACAGTAAGATTACCATTAACACCTCAAGGAAATGATTGTCCATGTTCCAACCTTTCATCCATGAAAACAAAGTGGCATGAACCAGCATCATCAACACAATATTTCCTTGAAAGTTCTACAATAGCTCTAGCAGTTAGGCTTGCATGTTCTTCAAATTTAGTCGCTACTTGAGCAGCAGAGGTAGCATCCTTAAATTTCATGTTTCAATTTTGCCTGCCAACAGAAACATTACCATCACCATCTCCAGGAAATGATTGCCCATGTTCCAACCTTTCATCCTTGAAACCTAAGTGGCATGAACCACCATCATCAACACAATATTGCCTTGCAAGTACTATAATAGCTCTGGAAGCTAGGCTTGCATGTTCTGCAAAGTTAGCCGCTGCTTGAGCAGCAGAGGTAGCATCCTTAAATTTCAGGTTCCAATTCTTCCTGCCAAAAGAAAAATTTCCATTACCATCTCCAGGAAATGATTGCCCATGTTCCAACCTTTCATCCTTGAAAACTAAGTGGCATGAACCACCATCACCAACAAAATATTTCCTTGAAAGTTCTACAACAGCTATAATAGTTAGGCATGCATGTTCTACAAACTCAGCCGCAGCTTGAGCAGCAGAGATAGCATCCTTATATTTCACGTTCCAATTCTGCCTGCCAGTAGAAACATTACTATCACTATCTCCAGGAAATGAGTGTCCATGTTCAAACCTTTCATCCTTGAAAACAAAGTGGCATGTACTACCATCATCAACACAATATTGCCTTGAAAGTTCAACAACAGCTCTGGCAGCTAGGCTTGCATGTTCTGCAAACTTAGTCGCTACTTGAGCAGCAGAGGTAGCATCCTTAAATTTCATGTTCCAATTCTGCCTGCCAGCAGAAACATTACTATCACCATCTCCAGGAAATGATTGTCCAAGTTCCAACCTTTCATCCTTGAAATCTAAGTGGCATGAACCAAAATCATTAACACAATATTGCCTTGAAAGTTCTCCAACAGCTCTGGTAGCTAGGCTTTCATGTTCTGCAACCTCAGCCGCTGCTTGAGCAGCAAAGGAAGCATCCTTAAATATCATGTTCCAATTCTACCTGCCAACAGTAAGATTACCATTAACACCTCAAGGAAATGATTGTCCATGTTCCAACCTTTCATCCATGAAAACAAAGTGGCATGAACCAGCATCATCAACACAATATTTCCTTGAAAGTTCTACAATAGCTCTAGCAGTTAGGCTTGCATGTTCTTCAAATTTAGTCGCTACTTGAGCAGCAGAGGTAGCATCCTTAAATTTCATGTTTCAATTTTGCCTGCCAACAGAAACATTACCATCACCATCTCCAGGAAATGATTGCCCATGTTCCAACCTTTCATCCTTGAAACCTAAGTGGCATGAACCACCATCATCAACACAATATTGCCTTTATAGTTCTACAACAGCTCTGGCAGCTAGGCTTGCATGTTCTGCAAACTCAGTTGCTGCTTGAGCAGCAGAGGTAGCATCCTTAAATTTCAGGTTCCAACTGCCTGCCAACAGAAAAATTACCATTACCATCTCCAGGAAATGATTACCCGTGTTCCAACCTTTCATCCTTGAAACCTAAGTGGCATGAACCACCATCATCAACACAATATTGCCTTTAAAGTTCTACAACAGCTATGGCAAATAGGCTTGTATGTTCTGCAAACTCAGCCACTGCTTGAAAAGTAGAGGTAGCGTCCTTAAATTTCATGTTCCTATTCTGCCTACCAACAAAAATATTACCATTACCATCTCAAGGAAATGATTTCCCATGTTCCAACCTTTCATCCTTGAAACCTAAGTGGCATGAACCACCATCATCAACACAATATTGCCTTGCAAGTACTATAATAGCTCTAGAAGCTAGGCTTGCATGTTCTGCAAACAAAGCCATTGCTTGAGTAATAGAGGTAGCATCCTTTAATTTCATATTCCAATTCTGGCTGCCAAAAGAAAAATTACCATTACCATCTCCAGGAAATGATTGCCCATGTTCCAACATTTTATCCTTGAAACCTAAGTGGCATGAACCACCATCATCAACACAATATTGCCTTGCAAGTTCTACAATAGCCCTGGCAGATAGGCTTGCATGTTCTGCAAAGTTAACCGCTGCTTGAGCAGCAGAGGTAGCATCCTTAAATTTCAGGTTCCAATTCTGCCTGCCAAAAGAAAACTTATCATTACCATCTCCAGGAAATGATTGCCCATGTTCCAACCTTTCATCCTTGAAACCTAAGTGGCATGAACCACCATCATCAACACAATATTGCCTTGCAAGTTCTACAATAGCCCTGGCAGCTTAGCCGCTACTTGAGCAGCAGAGGTAGCATCCTTAAATTTCAGGTTCCAATTCTGCCTGCCAAAAGAAACATTACTATCACTATCTCCAGGAAATGAATGTCCATGTTCAAACCTTTCATCCTTGAAAACAAAGTGGCATGTACTACCATCATCAACACAATATTGCCTTGAAAGTTCAACAACAGCTCTGGCAGCTAAGCTTGCATGTTCTGCAAACTTAGTCACTACTTGAGCAGCAGAGGTAGCATCCTTAAATTTCATGTTCCAATTCTGCCTGCCAGCAGAAACATTACTATCACCATCTCCAGGAAATGATTGTCCAAGTTCCAACCTTTCATCCTTGAAATCTAAGTGGCATGAACCAAAATCATTAACACAATATTGCCTTGAAAGTTCTCCAATAGCTCTGGTAGCTAGGATTTCATGTTCTGCAACCTCAGCCGCTGCTTGAGCAGCAGAGGAAGCATCCTTAAATTTCATGTTCCAATTCTACCTGCCAACAGAAAGATTACCATTAACACCTCAAGGAAATGATTGTCCATGTTTCAACCTTTCATCCTTGAAAACAAAGTGGCATGAACCAGCATCATCAACACAATATTGCCTTGAAAGCTCTACAATAGCTCTAGTAGTTAGGCTTGCATGTTCTTCAAATTTAGTTGCTACTTGAGCAGCAGAGGTAGCATCCTTAAATTTCATGTTTCAATTTTGCCTGCCAACATAAACATTACCATCACCATCTCCAGGAAATGATTGCCAGTGTTCCAACCTTTCATCCTTGAAACCTAAGTGGCATGAACCACCATCATCAACACAATATTGCCTTTATAGTTCTACAACAGCTCTGGCAGCTAGGCTTACATGTTCTGCAAACTCAGTTGCTGCTTGAGCAGCAGAGGTAGCATCCTTAAATTTCATGTTTCAATTCTGCCTGCCAATAGAAAAATTACCATTACCATCTCCAGGAAATGATTACCCGTGTTCCAACCTTTCATCCTTGAAACCTAAGTGGCATGAACCACCATCATCAACACAATATTGCCTTTAAACATCTACAACAGCTCTGGCAAATAGGCTTGCATGTTCTGCAAACTCAGCCACTGCTTGAAAAGTAGAGGTAGCGTCCTTAAATTTCATGTTCCTATTCTGCCTACCAACAAAAAAATTACCATTACCATCTCAAGGAAATGATTGCCCATGTTCCAACCTTTCATCCTTGAAATCTAAGTGGCATGAACCACCTTCATCAACACAATATTGCCTTGAAAGTTCAACAACAGCTCTGGCAGCTAGGCTTGCATGTTCTGCAAACTTAGCCATTGCTTGAGCAACTGAGGTAGCATCCTTTAATTTCATATTCCAATTCTGGCTGCCAAAAGAAAAATTACCATTACCATCTCCAGGAAATGATTGCCCATGTTCCAACATTTTATCCTTGAAACTTAAGTGGCATGAACCACCATCATCAACACAATATTGCCTTGCAAGTTCTACAATAGCCCTGGCAGCTAGGCTTGCATGTTCTGCAAAGTTAACCGCTGCTTGAGCAGCAGAGGTAGCATCCTTAAATTTCAGGTTCCAATTCTGCCTGCCAAAAGAAAAATTATCATTACCATCTCCAGGAAATGATTGCCCATGTTCCAACCTTTCATCCTTGAAACCTAAGTGGCATGAACCACCATCATCAACACAATATTGCCTTCCAAGTTCTACAATAGCCGTGGCAGCTTAGCCGCTGCTTGAGCAGCAGAGGTAGCATCCTTAAATTTCAGGTTCCAATTCTGCCTGCCAAAAGAAACATTACTATCACTATCTCCAGGAAATGAGTGCCCATGTTCAAACCTTTCATCCTTGAAAACTAAGTGGCATGTACTACCATCATCAACAAAATATTTCCTTGAATCTTCTACAACAGCTCTAGCAGCTAGGCTTGCATGTTCTGCAAACTCAGTCGCTACTTGAGCAGCAGAGGTAGTATCCTTAAATTTCATGTTCCAATTCTGCCTGCCAGTAGAAACATTACTATCACTATCTCCAGGAAATGAGTGTCCATGTTCAAACCTTTCATCCTTGAAAACAAAGTGGCATGTACTACCATCATCAACACAATATTGCCTTAAAAGTTCAACAACAGCTCTGGCAGCTAGGCTTGCATGTTCTGCAAACTCAGTCGCTACTTGAGCAGCAGAGGTAGCATCCTTAAATTTCATGTTCCAATTCAGCCTGCCAGTAGAAACATTACTATCACCATCTCCAGGAAATGATTGCCCATGTTCCAGCCTTTCATCCTAGAAATCTAAGTGGCATGAACCACCATCATTAACACAATATTGCCATGAAAGTTCTCCAACAGCTCTGGTAGCTAGGCTTTCATGTTCTGCAACCTCAGCCACTGCTTGAGCAGTAGAGGAAGCATCCTTAAATTTCATGTTACAATTCTACCTGCCAACAGAAAAATTACCATTACCATATCAAGGAAATGATTGTCCATGTTCCAACCTTTCATCCTTGAAAACAAAGTGGCATGAACCACCATCATCAACACAATATTGCCTTGAAAGTTCTACAACAGCTCTGGCAGTTAGCCTTGCATGTTCTTCAAACTCAGTCGCTACTTGAGCAACAGAGGTAGCATCCTTAAATTTCATGTTCCAATTTTGCCTGCCAACAGAAACATTACCATTACCATCTCCACGAAATGATTGCCCATAATCCAACCTTTCATCCTTGAAACCTAAGTGGCATTAACCACCATCATCAACACAATATTGCCTTGAAAGTTCTACAACAGCTCTGGCAGCTAGGCTTTCATGTTCTGCAAACTCAGCCGCTGCTTGAGCAGTAGAGGTAGCATCCTTAAATTACATGTTCCAATTCTGCCTGCCAACAGAAAAATTACCGTTACCATCTCCAGGAAATGATTGCCCATGTTCCAACCTTTCATCCTTCAAACCTAAGTGGCATGAACCACCATCATCAAAGCAATATTGCCTTTAAAGTTCTACAATAGCTTTGAAAGCTAGGCTTGCATGTTCTGCAAACTCAGCCGCTGCTTGAGCAGTAGAGGTAGCGTCCTTACATTTCATGTTCTTATTCTGCCTGCCAACAGAAACATTACCATCACCATCTCCAGGAAATGATTGCCCATGTTCCAACCTTTCATCCTTGAAACCTAAGTGGCATGAACCACCATCATCAACACAATATTGCCTTGCAAGTTCTATAATAGCTCTGGCAGCTAGGCTTGCATGTTCTGCAAACTCAGTCGCTGCTTGAGTAGCAGAGGTAGCATCCTTATATTTCATGTTCTAATTCTACCTACCAAAAGAAAAATAACCATTACCATCTCCAGGAAATGATTTCCCATGTTCCAACCTTTCATCCTTGAAAACTTAGTGGCATGAACCACCATCATCAACACAATATTTCCTTGAAAGTTCTACAATAGCTATGGTAGTTGGGCTTGCACATTCTGAAAACTCAGCCGTTGCTTGAGCAACAGAGGTAGCATCCTTAAATTTCATGTTCCAATTCTTCTTGCCAGCAGAAACATTACTATCACCATCTCCAGAAATGAGTGTCCATGTTCCAACCTTTCATCCTTGAAACCTAAGTGGCATGTACCACCATCATCAACACAATATTGACTTGAAATTCTACAATAGCTATGGCAGTTAAGCTTGCATGTTCTTCAAACTCAATCGCTACTTGAGCAGCAGAGGTAGCATCCTTAAATTTCATGTTCCAATTCTGCCTGCCAGCA
The DNA here is from genome assembly GCF_000390325.3 of Nicotiana tomentosiformis. Classification (NCBI taxonomy): domain Eukaryota; kingdom Viridiplantae; phylum Streptophyta; class Magnoliopsida; order Solanales; family Solanaceae; genus Nicotiana; species Nicotiana tomentosiformis. The sequence goes on from NW_027174561.1 coordinate 1,966,131, forward strand.
GAAACATTACTATCACCATCTCAAGGAAATGATTGCCCATGTTCCAACCTTTCATCCTTGAAACCTAAGTGACATGAACCACCATCATCAACAAAATATTTCCTTGAAAGTTCTACAAAATCTATGATAGTTAGGCTTGCATGTTCTGCAAACTCATCCGCAGCTTGAGCAGCAGAGGTAGCATCCTTAAATTTCATGTTCCAATTCTGCCTGCCAGCAGAAACATTACTATCACCATCTCCAGGAAATGAGTATCCATGTTCAAACCTTTCATCCTTGAAAACAAAGTGGCATGTACTACCATCATCAACACAATATTGCCTTGAAAGTTCAACAACAGCTCTGGCAGCTAGGCTTGCATGTTCTGCAAACTCAAACGCTACTTGAGCAGCAGAAGCAGCATCCTTAAATTTCATGTTCCAATTCTGCCTGCCAGCAGAAACATTACTTTCACCATATCCAGGAAATGATTGCCCATTTTCAAACCTTTCATCCTTGAAACCTAAGTGGCATGAACCACCATCATCAACACAATATTGCCTTGAAAGTTCTCCAACAGCTCTAGCAGCTAGGCTTGCATGTTCTGCAAACTCAGTCGCTGCTTGAGCAGCAAAGGTAGCATCCTTAAATTACATGTTACAATTCTACCTGCCAACAGAAATATTACCATTACCATCTCAAGGAAATGATTGTCCATGTTCCAACCTTTCATTCTTGAAAACTAAGTGGCATGAACCACCATCATCAACGCAATATTGCCTTGAAAGTTCTACAACACCTCTGGTAGTTTGGATTGCATGTTCTTCAAACTCAGTCGCTACTTGAGCAGCAGAGGTAGCATCCTTAAATTTCATATTCCAATTTTGCCTGCTAACAGAAACATTACCATCACCATCTCCAGGAAATGATTGCCCATGTTCCAACCTTTCATCCTTGAAACCTAAGTGGCATGAACCACCATCATCAACACAATATTGCCTTTACAGTTCTACAATAGCTCTGGTAGCTAGGCTTGCATGTTCTGCAAACTGAGCCATTGCTTGAGTAGCAGAGGTAGCATCCTTAAATTTCATGTTCCAATTCTGCCTACCAACAGAAAAATTACCATTACCATCTCCAGGAAATGATTGCCCGTGTTCCAACCTTTCATCCTAGAAACCTAAGTGGCATGAACCACCATCATCAACACAATATTGCCTTTAAATTCTACAACACCTCTGGCAGCTAGGCTTGCAAGTTCTACAAACTCAGCCGTTGCTTGAGCAGCAGAGGTAGCATCCGTAAATTTGATGTTCCAATTCTTCCTGCCAACAGAAAATTTACCAATACCATCTCCAGGAAATGATTGCCCATGTTCCAACCTTTAATCCTTGAAAATTAAGTGGCATGAACCACCATCATCAACACATTATTTCCTTGCAAGTTCTACAACAGCTATGGCAGTTAGGCTTGCATGTTCTGCAAATGCAATCGCTACTAGAGTAGCAGAGGTAGCATCCTTAAATTTCATGTTCCAATTCTGCCTGCCAGCAGAAACATTACTTTCACCATCTCCGGGAAATGATTGCCCATTTTCAAACCTTTCATCCTTGAAACCTAAGTGGCATGAACCACCATCATCAACACAATATTGCCTTGAAAGTTCTCCAACAGCTCTGGCAGCTAGGCTTGCATGTTCTGCAAACTCAACCGCTGCTTGAGCAGCAGAGGTAGCATCCTTAAATTTCATGTTCCAATTCTGCCTGCTAACAGAAAAATTACCATTACCATCTGCAGGAAATGATTGCCCGTGTTCCAACCTTTCATCCTTGAAACCTAAGTGGCATGAACCACCATCATCAACAAAATATTGCCTTTAAAGTTCTACAACAGCTCTGGTAGCTAGGCTTGCAAGTTCTGCAAACTAAGTCATTGCTTGAGCATCACAGGTAGCATCCGTAAATTTGATGTTGCCAACAGAAAATTTACCATCTCCAGGAAATGATTGCCCATGTTCCAACCTTTCATCCTAGAAACCTAAGTGGCGTGAACCACCAAAATCAACACAATATTTCCTTGAAATTTCTACAACACCTCTGGCAGCTAGGCTTGCATGTTCTGCAAACTCAGCCGTTGCTTGAGCAACAGAGGTAGCATCCTTAAATTTCATGTTCCAATTCTGCCTGCCAACAGAATATATTTACCATTAACATCTCTATGAAATGATTGCCCATGTTCCACCCATTCATCCTTGAAACCTAAGTGCCATGAACCACAATCATCAGCACAATATTGCCTTGAAATTTCTACAACACCTCTAGCAGCTAGGTTTGCATGTTCTGCAAACTCAGCCGTTGCTTGAGCAGTAGAGGTAGCATTCGTAAATTTGATGTTCCAAATGATTGCCCATGTTCCAGGAAATGATTGCCCATGTTCCAACCTTTAATCCTTGAAAATTAAGTGGCATGAACCACCATCATCAACACATTATTTCCTTGCAAGTTCTACAACAGCTATGGCAGTTAGGCTTGCATGTTCTGCAAATGCAATCGCTACTAGAGTAGCAGAGGTAGCATCCTTAAATTTCATGTTCCAATTCTGCCTGCCAGCAGAAACATTACTTTCACCATCTCCGGGAAATGATTGCCCATTTTCAAACCTTTCATCCTTGAAACCTAAGTGGCATGAACCACCATCATCAACACAATATTGCCTTGAAAGTTCTCCAACAGCTCTGGCAGCTAGGCTTGCATGTTCTGCAAACTCAACCGCTGCTTGAGCAGCAGAGGTAGCATCCTTAAATTTCATGTTCCAATTCTGCCTGCTAACAGAAAAATTACCATTACCATCTGCAGGAAATGATTGCCCGTGTTCCAACCTTTCATCCTTGAAACCTAAGTGGCATGAACCACCATCATCAACAAAATATTGCCTTTAAAGTTCTACAACAACTCTGGTAGCTAGGCTTGCAAGTTCTGCAAACTAAGTCATTGCTTGAGCATCACAGGTAGCATCCGTAAATTTGATGTTGCCAACAGAAAATTTACCATCTCCAGGAAATGATTGCCCATGTTCCAACCTTTCATCCTAGAAACCTAAGTGGCGTGAACCACCAAAATCAACACAATATTTCCTTGAAATTTCTACAACACCTCTGGCAGCTAGGCTTGCATGTTCTGCAAACTCAGCCGTTGCTTGAGCAACAGAGGTAGCATCCTTAAATTTCATGTTCCAATTCTGCCTGCCAACAGAATATATTTACCATTAACATCTCTATGAAATGATTGCCCATGTTCCACCCATTCATCCTTGAAACCTAAGTGCCATGAACCACAATCATCAGCACAATATTGCCTTGAAATTTCTACAACACCTCTAGCAGCTAGGTTTGCATGTTCTGCAAACTCAGCCGTTGCTTGAGCAGTAGAGGTAGCATTCGTAAATTTGATGTTCCAAATGATTGCCCATGTTCCAGGAAATGATTGCCCATGTTCCAACCTTTAATCCTTGAAAATTAAGTGGCATGAACCACCATCATCAACACATTATTTCCTTGCAAGTTCTACAACAGCTATGGCAGTTAGGCTTGCATGTTCTGCAAATGCAATCGCTACTAGAGTAGCAGAGGTAGCATCCTTAAATTTCATGTTCCAATTCTGCCTGCCAGCAGAAACATTACTTTCACCATCTCCGGGAAATGATTGCCCATTTTCAAACCTTTCATCCTTGAAACCTAAGTGGCATGAACCACCATCATCAACACAATATTGCCTTGAAAGTTCTCCAACAGCTCTGGCAGCTAGGCTTGCATGTTCTGCAAACTCAACCGCTGCTTGAGCAGCAGAGGTAGCATCCTTAAATTTCATGTTCCAATTCTGCCTGCTAACAGAAAAATTACCATTACCATCTGCAGGAAATGATTGCCCGTGTTCCAACCTTTCATCCTTGAAACCTAAGTGGCATGAACCACCATCATCAACAAAATATTGCCTTTAAAGTTCTACAACAACTCTGGTAGCTAGGCTTGCAAGTTCTGCAAACTAAGTCATTGCTTGAGCATCACAGGTAGCATCCGTAAATTTGATGTTGCCAACAGAAAATTTACCATCTCCAGGAAATGATTGCCCATGTTCCAACCTTTCATCCTAGAAACCTAAGTGGCGTGAACCACCAAAATCAACACAATATTTCCTTGAAATTTCTACAACACCTCTGGCAGCTAGGCTTGCATGTTCTGCAAACTCAGCCGTTGCTTGAGCAACAGAGGTAGCATCCTTAAATTTCATGTTCCAATTCTGCCTGCCAACAGAATATATTTACCATTAACATCTCTATGAAATGATTGCACATGTTCCACCCATTCATCCTTGAAACCTAAGTGCCATGAACCACAATCATCAGCACAATATTGCCTTGAAATTTCTACAACACCTCTAGCAGCTAGGTTTGCATGTTCTGCAAACTCAGCCGTTGCTTGAGCAGTAGAGGTAGCATCCTTAATTTTCATATTTCAATTCTGCTTGCCATTAGAAAAATTACCATCTCCAGGAAATGATTGCCCATGTTCAACCCTTTCATCCTTGAAACCTAAGCGGCATGAACCACTATCATCAACACAATATTGCCTTTAAAGTTCTACAACAGCTCTAGCATCTAGGCCTGCATGTTCTGTAAACTCAGCCGCTGCTTGAGCAGCAAAGGTAGAATCCTTAAATTTCATGTTCCAATTCTGCCTGCTAACAGAAAAATTACCATTACCATCTCCAGGAAATGATTGCCCATGTTCCAACCTTTCATCCTTGAAACCTAAGTGGCATGAACCACCATCATAAACAAAATATTGCCTTTAAAGTTCTACAACAGCTCTGGCAGCTAGGCTTGCAAGTTCTGCAAACTCAGTCATTACTTGAGCATCAGAGGTAGCATCCATAAATTTCATGTTGCCAACAGAAAATTTACCATCTCCAGGAAATGATTGCCCATGTTCCAACATTTCATCCTAGAAACCTAAGTGGCATGAACCACAATCATCAACACAATATTTCCTTGAAAGTTCTATAATTGCTCTAGCAGCTAGGCTTGCATGTTCTGTAAACTCAGTCGCTGCTTGAGCAGCAGAGGTAGCATCCTTAAATTTCATATTCCATTTCTTCCTGCCAATAGAAAAATTACCATTACTATGTTCGGGAAATGATTGCCCATGTTTCAACCTTTCATCCTTGTAACCTAAGTGGCATGAACCACCATCATCAACACAATATTGCCTTGAAAGTTCTCCAACAGCTCTGGCAGCTAGGCTTGCATGTTCTGCAACCTCAACCGCTGCTTGAGCAGCAGAGGTAGTATCCTTAAATTTCATGTTCCAATTCTGCCTGCCAATAGAAAAATTACCATTACCATCTCCAGGAAATGATTGCCTGTGTTCCAACCTTTCATCCTTGAAACCTAAGTGGCATGAACCACCATTATAAATAAAATATTGCCTTTAAAGTTCTACAACAGCTCTGGCAGCTAGGCTTGCAAGTTCTGCAAACTCAGTCATTGCTTGAGCATCAGAGGTAGCATCCGTAAATTTCATGTTGCCAACAGAAAATTTACCATCTCCAGGAAATGATTGCCCATGTTCCAACATTTCATCCTAGAAACCTAAGTGGCATGAACCACCAAAATCATCACAATATTTCCTTGAAATTTCTACAACACCTCTGGCAGCTAGGCTTGCATGTTCCCGCAAACTCAGCCGTTGCTTGAGCAACAGAGGTAGCATCCTTAAATTTCATGTTCCAATTCTGCCTGCCAACAGAATATTTACCATTAACATCTCTATGAAATGATTGCCCATGTTCCAAACATTCATCCTTGAAACCTAAGTGGCATGAACCACAATCATCAGCACAAAATTGCCTTGAAATTTCTACAACACCTCTGGCAGCTAGGTTTGCATGTTCTGCAAACTCAGTCGTTGCTTGAGCAGTAGAGGTAGCAACCTTAAATTTCATGTTTCAATTCTGCTTGCCATCAGAAAAATTACCATCTCCAGGAAATGATTGCCCATGTTCAACCCTTTAATCCTTGAAACCTAAGCGGCATGAACCACTATCATCAACATAATATTGCCTTTAAATTCTACAACAGCTCTAGCATATAGGCCTGCATGTTATGTAAACTCAGCCGCTGCTTGAGCAGCAAAGGTAGAATCCTTAAATTTCATGTTCCAATTCTGCCTGCTAACAGAAAAATTACCATTACCATCTCCAGGAAATGATTGCCCATGTTCCAAAATTTCATCCTTGAAACCTAAGTGGCATGAACCACAATCATCAACACAGTATTGCCTTGAAAGTTCTATAATTGCTCTAGCAGCTAGGCTTGCATGTTCTGCAAACTCAGCCGCTGCTTGAGCTGTAGAGGTAGCATCCTTAAATTTCATATTCCATTTCTGCCTGCCAATAGAAAAATTACCATTACTATGTCCAGGAAATGATTGCCCATGTTTCAACCTTTCATCCTTGAAACCTAAGTGGCATGAACCACCATCATCAACATAATATTGCCTTGAAAGTTCTACAACAGCTCTGGCAGCCAGGCTTGCATGTTCTGCAAACTCAGCCGCTGCTTGAGCAGCAGAGGTAGCATCCTTAAATTTCATGTTCCAATTCTGCCTGCCAGCAAAGAAATTACCATTACCATCTCAAAGAAATGATTGCCCATGTTCCAAACTTTCATCCTTGAAACTTAAGTGGCGTGAACCACCACCATCAACAAAATATTTCCTTGAAAGTTCTACAACAGCGCTGGCAGCCAGGCTTGCAAGTTCTACAAACTCAGCCGCTGCTTTAGCAACAGAGGTAGCATCCTTAAATTTCATGTTCCAATTCTGCCTGCCAACAGAAAAATTACAATTACCATCTCCAGGAAATGATTGCCCGTGTTCCAACCTTTCATCCTTGAAACCTAAGTGGCATGAACCACCATCATAAACAAAATATTGCCTTTAAAGTTCTACAACAGCTCTGGCAGCTAGGCTTGCAAGTTCTGCAAACTCAGTCATTGCTTGAGCATCAGAGGTAGCATCCGTAAATTTCATGTTGCCAACAGAAAATTTACCATCTCCAGGAAATGATTGCCCATGTTCCAACCTTTCATCCTATAAACCTAAGTGGCATGAACCACCAAAATCATCACAATATTTCCTTGAAATTTCTACAACACCTCTGGCAGCTAGGCTTGCATGTTCTGCAAACTCAGCCGTTGCTTGAGCAACAGAGGTAGCATCCTTAAATTTCATGTTCCAATTCTGCCTGCCAACAGAATATTTACCATTAACAACTCTATGAAATGATTGCCCATGTTCCAAACATTCATCCTTGAAACCTAAGTGGCATGAACCACAATCATCAGCACAATATTGCCTTGAAATTTCTACAACACCTCTGGCAGCTAGGTTTGCATGTTCTGCAAACTCAGTCGTTGCTTGAGCAGTAGAGGTAGCAACCTTAAATTTCATGTTTCAATTCTGCTTGCCATCAGAAAAATTACCATCTCCAGGAAATGATTGCCCATGTTCAACCCTTTAATCCTTGAAACCTAAGCGGCATGAACCACTATCATCAACATAATATTGCCTTTAAATTCTACAACAGCTCTAGCATATAGGCCTGCATGTTATGTAAACTCAGCCGCTGCTTGAGCAGCAAAGGTAGAATCCTTAAATTTCATGTTCCAATTCTGCCTGCTAACAGAAAAATTACCATTACCATCTCCAGGAAATGATTGCCCATGTTCCAAAATTTCATCCTTGAAACCTAAGTGGCATGAACCACAATCATCAACACAGTATTGCCTTGAAAGTTCTATAATTGCTCTAGCAGCTAGGCTTGCATGTTCTGCAAACTCAGCCGCTGCTTGAGCTGTAGAGGTAGCATCCTTAAATTTCATATTCCATTTCTGCCTGCCAATAGAAAAATTACCATTACTATGTCCAGGAAATGATTGCCCATGTTTCAACCTTTCATCCTTGAAACCTAAGTGGCATGAACCACCATCATCAACATAATATTGCCTTGAAAGTTCTACAACAGCTCTGGCAGCCAGGCTTGCATGTTCTGCAAACTCAGCCGCTGCTTGAGCAGCAGAGGTAGCATCCTTAAATTTCATGTTCCAATTCTGCCTGCCAGCAAAGAAATTACCATTACCATCTCAAAGAAATGATTGCCCATGTTCCAAACTTTCATCCTTGAAACTTAAGTGGCGTGAACCACCACCATCAACAAAATATTTCCTTGAAAGTTCTACAACAGCGCTGGCAGCCAGGCTTGCAAGTTCTACAAACTCAGCCGCTGCTTTAGCAACAGAGGTAGCATCCTTAAATTTCATGTTCCAATTCTGCCTGCCAACAGAAAAATTACAATTACCATCTCCAGGAAATGATTGCCCGTGTTCCAACCTTTCATCCTTGAAACCTAAGTGGCATGAACCACCATCATAAACAAAATATTGCCTTTAAAGTTCTACAACAGCTCTGGCAGCTAGGCTTGCAAGTTCTGCAAACTCAGTCATTGCTTGAGCATCAGAGGTAGCATCCGTAAATTTCATGTTGCCAACAGAAAATTTACCATCTCCAGGAAATGATTGCCCATGTTCCAACCTTTCATCCTATAAACCTAAGTGGCATGAACCACCAAAATCATCACAATATTTCCTTGAAATTTCTACAACACCTCTGGCAGCTAGGCTTGCATGTTCTGCAAACTCAGCCGTTGCTTGAGCAACAGAGGTAGCATCCTTAAATTTCATGTTCCAATTCTGCCTGCCAACAGAATATTTACCATTAACAACTCTATGAAATGATTGCCCATGTTCCAAACATTCATCCTTGAAACCTAAGTGGCATGAACCACAATCATCAGCACAATATTGCCTTGAAATTTCTACAACACCTCTGGCAGCTAGGTTTGCATGTTCTGCAAACTCAGTCGTTGCTTGAGCAGTAGAGGTAGCAACCTTAAATTTCATGTTTCAATTCTGCTTGCCATTAGAAAAATTACCATCTCCAGGAAATGATTGCCCATGTTCAACCCTTTAATCCTTGAAACCTAAGCGGCATGAACCACTATCATCAACACAATATTGCCTTTAAATTCTACAACAGCTCTAGCATATAGGCCTGCATGTTATGTAAACTCAGCCACTGCTTGAGCAGCAAAGGTAGAATCCTTAAATTTCATGTTCCAATTATGCCTGCTAACAGAAAAATTACCATTACCATCTCCAGAAAATGATTGCCCATGTTCCAAAATTTCATCCTTGAAACCTAAGTGGCATGAACCACAATCATCAACACAATATTGCCTTGAAAGTTCTATAATTGCTCTAACAGCTAGGCTTGCATGTTCTGCAAACTCAGCCGCTGCTTGAGCTGCAGAGGTAGCATCCTTAAATTTCATATTCCATTTCTGCCTGCCAATAGAAAAATTACCATTACTATGTCCAGGAAATGATTGCCCATGTTTCAACCTTTCATCCTTGAAACCTAAGTGGCATGAACCACCATCATCAACATAATATTGCCTTGAAAGTTCTACAACAGCTCTGGTAGCCAGGCTTGCATGTTCTGCAAACTCAGCCGCTGCTTGAGCAGCAGAGGTAGCATCCTTAAATTTCATGTTCCAATTCTGCCTGCCAGCAAAGAAATTACCATTACCATCTCAAAGAAATGATTGCCCATGTTCCAAACTTTCATCCTTGAAACTTAAGTGGCGTGAACCACCACCATCAACAAAATATTTCCTTGAAAGTTCTCCAACAGCTCTGGTAGCTAGGCTTGCATGTTCTGCAACCTCAACCGCTGCTTGAGCAGCAGAGGTAGTATCCTTAAATTTCATGTTCCAATTCTGCCTGCCAACAGAAAAATTACCATTACCATCTCCAGGAAATGATTGCCCGTGTTCCAACCTTTCATCCTTGAAACCTAAGTGGCATGAACCACCATCATAAACAAAATATTGCCTTTAAAGTTCTACAACAGCTCTGGCAGCTAGGCTTGCAAGTTCTGCAAACTCAGTCATTGCTTGAGCATCAAGAGGTAGCATCCGTAAATTTCATGTTGCCAACAGAAAATTTACCATCTCCAGGAAATGATTGCCCATGTTCTAACATTTCATCCTAGAAACCTAAGTGGCATGAACCACCAAAATCATCACAATATTTCCTTGAAATTTCTACAACACCTCTGGCAGCTAGGCTTGCATGTTCTGCAAACTCAGCCGTTGCTTGAGCAACAGAGGTAGCATCCTTAAATTTCATGTTCCAATTCTGCCTGCCAACAGAATATTTACCATTACCATCTCCATGAAATGATTGCCCATGTTCCAACCTTTCATCCTTGTAACCTAAGTGGCATGAACCACAATCATCAGCATAATATTGCCTTGAAATTTCTACAACACCTCTAGCAGCTAGGCTTGCTTGTTCTGCAAACTCAGCCGTTGCTTGAGCAGTAGAGGTAGCATCCTTAAATTTCATATTTCAATTCTGCTTGCCATCAGAAAATTTACCATCTCCAGGAAATGATTGCCCATGTTCAACCCTTTCATCCTTGAAACCTAAGTGGCATGAGCCACTATCATCAACACAATATTGCCTTTAAAATTCTACAACAGCTCTAGTATCTAGGCTTGCATGTTCTGTAAACTCAGCTGCTGCTTGAGCAGCAGAGGTAGAATCCTAAAATTTCATGTTCAAATTCTGCCTGCCAACAGAAACATTACCATTACCATCTCCAGGAAATGATTGCCCATGTTCCAAAATTTCATCCTTGAAACCTAAGTGGCATGAACTACCATCATCAACACAATATTGCCTTGAAAGTTCTATAATGTCTCAACCAGCTAGGCTTGCATGTTCTGCAAACTCAACCGCTGCTTGAGCAGCAGAGGTAGCATCCTTAAATTTCATGTTCCAATTCTGCATGCCAACAGAAAATTTACCATTACCATCTCAAGGAAATGATTGCTCGTGTTCCAACATTTCATCCTTGAAACCCAAGTGGCATGAACCACTATCATCAACACAATATTGCCTTGCAAGTTCTACAACACCTCTGGTAGCTAGGATTGCATGTTCTGCAAATTCAGCCGCTGCTTGAGCAGCAGAGGTAGCATCCTTAAATTTCATGTTCCAATTCTGCCAGCCAACAGAAAAATTACCATTACCATCTCCAGGAAATGATTGCCCGTGTTCCAACCTTTCATCCATGAAACCTAAGTGGCATGAACCACCATCATCAACACAATATTGCCTTTAAAGTTCTACAACATCTCTGGCAGCTAGGCTTGCAAGTTCTGCAAACTCAGTCGTTGCTTGAGCAGCAGAGGTAGCATCCTTTAATTTCATGTTCCAATTCTGCCTGCAAACAGAAAAATTACCGTTACAATCTCCAGGAAATGATTGCCCATGTTCCAACCTTTCATCCTAGAAAACTAAGTGGCATGAACCACCATCATCAACATAATATTGCCTTGAAAGTTCTACAGCACCTCTGGCAGCTAGGCTTGCATGTTCTGCAAACTCAGCTGCTGCTTGAGCAGCAGAGGTAGCATCCTTAAATTTCCTGTTCCAATTCTGCCTGCCAACAGAAAATTTACCATTACCATCTCTATGAAATGATTGCCCATGTTCCAACCTTTCATCCTTGAAACCTACGTGGCATGAACCACAATCATTAGCTTAATATTGCCTTGAAAGTTCTACAACACCTCTGGCAACTAGGCTTTCAATATCTTCAAACTCAGCCGTTGCTTGAGCAGTAGAGGTAGCATCCTTAAATTTCATGTTTCAATTCTACTTTCCATCAGAAAAATTACCATCTCCAGGAAATGATTGCCCATGTTCAACCCTTTCATCCTTGAAACCTAAGTGGCATGAACCACTATCATAAACATAATATTGCCTTTAAAGTTCTACAACAGCTCTAGCATCTAGGCCTGCATGTTCTGTAAACTCAGTCGTTGCTTGAGTAGCAGAGGTAGCCTCCTTAAATTTCATGTTACAATTCTGCCTGCCAATAGAAAAATTACCATTACCATCTCCAGGAAATGATTGCCCATGTTCCAAAATTTCATCCTTGAAACCTAAGTGGCATGAACCACCAACATCAACACAATATTGCCTTGAAAGTTCTATAATTGCTCTAGCAGCTAGGCTTGTATGTTCTGCAAACTCAGCCGCTGCTTGAGCAGCAGAGGTAGCATCCTTAAATTTCATATTCCATTTCTGCCTGCCAATAGAAAAATTACCATTACTATGTCCAGGAAATGATTGCCCATGTTTCAACCTTTCATCCTTGAAACCTAAGTGGCATGAACCACCAGCATCAACACAATATTTCCTTGAAAGTTCTACAACAGCTCTGGCAGCCAGGCTTGCATGTTATGCAAACTCAGCCGCTGCTTGAGCAGCAGAGGTAGCATCCTTAAATTTCATGTTCTAATTCTGCCTGCGAGCAAAAAAATTACCATTACCATCTCAAGGAAATGATTACCCATGTTCCAAACGTTCATCCATGAAACCTAAGTGGCGTCAACCACCACCATCAACACAATATTGCCTTGAAAGTTCTACAGCACCTCTGGTAGCTAGGCTTGCATGTTCTGCAAACTCAGACGCTGCTTGAGCAGCAGAGGTAGCATCCTTAAATTTCATGTTCCAATTCTGCCTTCCAACAGAAAAATTACCATTACCATCTCAAGGAAATGATTGCCCATGTTCCAACCTTTCATCCTTGAAACCTAAGTGGCATGAACCACCATCATCAACACAATATTTCCTTGAAAGTTCTACAACAGCTCTAGCAGTCAGGCTTGCAAGTTCTGCAAACTCAGCCGCTGCTTTAGCAACAGAGGTAGCATCCTTAAATTTCATGTTCCAATTCTGCCTACCAACAGAAAATTTACCATTACCATCTCCATGAAAGGATTGCCCATGTTCCAACCTTTCATCCTTGAAACCTAAGTGGCATGAACCACAATCATCAACACAATATTGCCTTTAAAGTTCTACAACACCTCTAGCATCTAGGCCTGCATGTTCTGTATACTCAGTTGCTGCTTGAGCAGCAGAGGTAGCATCTTTAAATTTCATATTCCAATTCTGCCTGTCAACAGAAAAATTACCATTACCATCTCCAGGAAATGATTGCCCATGCTCCAAAATTTCATCCTTGAAACCTTAGTGGCATGAACCACCATCATCAACACAATATTGCCTTGAAAGTTCTATAATTGCTCTAGCAGCTAAGCTTGCATGTTCTGCAAACTCAGCCGCTACTTGAGCAGCAGAGGTAGCATCCTTAAATTTCATGTTCCATTTCTGCCTGCCAATAGAAAAATTACCATTACCATGTCCAGGAAATGGTTGCCCATGTTTCAACCTTTCATCCTTGAAGCCTAAGTGGCATGTACCACCATCATCAACGCAATATTGCCTTGAAAGTTCTACAATTGCACTGGCAGCCAGGCTTGCATGTTCTGCAAACTCAGCCGCTGCTTGAGCAGCAGAGGTAGCATCCTTAAATTTCATGTTCCTTTTCTGCCTGCCAGCAAAAACATTACCATTACCATCTCAAGGAAATGATTGCCCATGTTCCAAACTTTCATCAATGAAACCTAAGTGGCATGAACCACCACCATCAACACAATATTTCCATGAAAGTTCTACAGCACCTCTGGCAGCTAAGCTTGCATGTTCTGCAAACTCAGCCGCTGCTTGAGCAGCAGAGGTAGCATCTTTAAATTTCAAGTTCCAATTCTGCCTTCCAATAGAAAAATTACCATTACCATCTCAAGGAAATGATTGCCCATGTTCCAACCTTTCATCCTTGAAACCTAAGTGGCATGAACCACCATCATCAACACAATATTGCCTTGAAAGTTCTACAGCAGCTCTGGCAGCCAGGCTTGCAAGTTCTGCAAACTCAGCCGCTGCTTGAGCAACAGAGGTAGCATCCTTAAATTTCATGTTCCAATTCGGCATGCCAACATAAAATTTACCATTAACATCTCGAGGAAATGATTGCCCATGTTCCAACCTTTCATCCATGAAACCTAAGTGGCATGAACCACCACCATCAACACAATATTGCCTTGAAAGTTCTACAACACCTCTGGCAGCTAGGCTTGCATCTTCTGCAAACTCAGCCACTGCTTGAGCAGTAGAGGTAGCATCTTTAAATTTCATGTTCCAATTCTGCCTTCTAACAGAAAAATTACCATTACCATCTCAAGGAAATGATTGCCCATGTTCCAACATTTCATCCTTGAAACCTAAGTGGCATGAACCACCACCATCAAGACAATATTGCCTTGAAAGTTCTACAGCACCTCTGGCAGCTAGGCTTGCATGTTCTGCAAACTCAGCCGCTGTTTGAGCAGCAGAGGTAGCATCCTTAAATTTCATGTTCCAATTCTGCCTGCCAACAGAAAAATTACCATCTCCAGGAAATGATTGCCCATGCTCCAACCTTTCATCCTTGAAACCTAAGTGGCATGAACCACCACCATCAACACAATATTGCCTTGAAAGTTCTACAGCACCTCTGGCAACTAGGCTTGCATGTTCTGCAAACTCAGCCGCTGTTTGAGCAGCAGAGGTAGCATCCTTAAATTTCATGTTCCAATTCTGCTTGCCAACAGAAAAATTACCATCTCCAGGAAATGATTGCCCATGTTCCAAACTTTCATCCTTGAAACCTAAGGGGTATGAACCACCATCATCAATACAATATTGCCTTGAAAGTTCTACAGCACCTCTAGCAGCTAGGCTTGCATGTTCTGCAAACTCAGCCGCTGCTTGAGCAGCAGAGGTAGCATCTTTAAATTTCATGTTCCAATTCTGCCTTCCAACAGAAAAATTACCATTACCATCTCAAGGAAATGATTGCCCATGTTCCAACATTTCATCCTTGAAACCTAAGTGGCATGAACCACCACCATCAAGACAATATTGCCTTGAAAGTTCTACAGCACCTCTGGCAGCTAGGCTTGCATGTTCTGCAAACTCAGCCGCTGTTTGAGCAGCAGAGGTAGCATCCTTAAATTTCATGTTCCAATTCTGCCTGCCAACAGAAAAATTACCATCTCCAGGAAATGATTGCCCATGCTCCAACCTTTCATCCTTGAAACCTAAGTGGCATGAACCACCACCATCAACACAATATTGCCTTGAAAGTTCTACAGCACCTCTGGCAGCTAGGCTTGCATGTTCTGCAAACTCAGCCGCTGTTTGAGCAGCAGAGGTAGCATCCTTAAATTTCATGTTCCAATTCTGCCTGCCAACAGAAAAATTACCATCTCCAGGAAATGATTGCCCATGTTCCAAACTTTCATCCTTGAAACCTAAGGGGTATGAACCACCATCATCAATACAATATTGCCTTGAAAGTTCTACAGCACCTCTAGCAGCTAGGCTTGCATGTTCTGCAAACTCAGCCGCTGCTTGAGCAGCAGAGGTAGCATCCTTAAATTTCATGTTCCAATTCTTCCTTCCAACAGAAAAATTACCATTACCATCTTAAGGAAATGATTTCCCATGTTCCAAACTTTCATCCATGAAACCTAAGTGGCATGGACCACCACCATCAACACAATATTGCCTTGAAAGTTCTACAGCACCTCTGGCAGCTAGGCTTGCATGTTCTGCAAACTCAGCCGCTGCTTGAGCAGCAGAGGTAGCATCTTTAAATTTCATGTTCCAATTCTGCCTTCCAACAGAAAAATTACCATTACCATCTCAAGGAAATGATTGCCCATGTTCCAACCTTTCATCCTTGAAACCTAAGTGGCATGAACCACCATCATCAACACAATATTGCCTTGAAAGTTCTACAACAGCTCTGGCAGCTAGGCTTGCAAGTTCTGCAAACACAGCCGCTGCTTGAGCAACAGAGGTAGCATCCTTAAATTTCATGTTCCAATTCGGCATGCCAACAGAAAATTTACCATTAACATCTCGAGGAAATGATTGCCCATGTTCCAACCTTTCATCCTTGAAACCTAAGTGGCATGAACCACCACCATCAACACAATATTGCCTTGAATGTTCTACAGCACCTCTGGCAGCTAGGCTTGCATGTTCTGCAAACTCAGCTGCTGTTTGAGCAGCAGAGGTAGCATCCTTAAATTTCATGTTCCAATTCTGCCTGCCAACAGAAAAATTAGGTAGTTGTTTGCTAGTTCATTTAGTATAGTGGATATTCCGGTAATCCTTTTATTTGCATAAAAGTCTGGAATATTAATTTTTTCTATCTCTTCTTGTTCCTCTATTTTTTCTGGTACTAGCATCTCCCTTGTAAGTCCGATCTTGATAACTTGTATGATGGGTTTTATTTCTTCATATAGTATCTCTGCTGTAGCTGAATAGAATCTTATATAGAATAATGTTCCTTTGGTTATTCTTTTATACTGCATAAATGCTCTATATACTTCTGGTATGGTAGCTATTTCTTGTCCTGTCTGTGTATATACTGTGTCTAGTAATCCATAATTGTAGCAAGTGGCTACTAGTTTTGCATTTGTATTTGGTAGTGCTATTAGTTTATTATATCCTGTTAAATAATGAGTAACATAATCTTCATCTGGATTTTGGGTAGTTTGGGATCTTGGATTTTTGTTTAGGAAATTTTGTATTTTATATATGTTATCTATATATGTACGGGTTATATGGTTGTATGTCTTTTTGGCTTGGTTAAGACTTTCTTTGTAGGTATTTATCTGTGGTGGTAGGAATATTTCTTTTTGGGTATTTTGGATATTTTTCTGTATGAATGGTTTTGAAAATAAATTATTCATATTTGTATTTGTATATCTAGGTTTGATTTCTTCCTTTTTCTTTGTAGATGAACTGCTAGCTGTGCTGCTTCCTGCAACTGCATTTAACAAACCGTTATGAGTTTTTAGGTGTTTCTCAACGTCACCTTCTAGCTCTGGAATTTTAGAGACTTCCGATCGTCTTATCTCCGCATTTTTCAAGTCATGCTGCTGACCACTAGTTGTTTTCTTTAATATCTGTATCTCTTCTTCTATGCTTTCCACTTTTTTACAAAGTGTAGTCATAGCTAAGAGTAGATTTTCCATTGTATTATCTGGTTCAGTTTGGGTAGCTTTGTCTTGATAAATAATCTGCAACAACATTCTTGTTAGTAGTGATTATTTCAATTGTAAATGTAAAGTTTAATATATTTAATACCAGTCTACGTATTTCTTTTGTTGTAACTGAATCTTGTACCTTTCTGGTTATCCACCATTTAACTTGGGTGTTATCTGTTCTTACAATAAATCTGTTGTAAACTATATATGGTTCAAATGCTAATAAACATTTATATAATGCAAATAATTCTTTTCTATTTATTTCCCATCTTTCTTGTGGTTCAGTATAAGATCCTGAATAATATCTACAATGATGTTCTATTTTTTCTTTATCATATTTATATTTAAGAACTCCTCTATAACTATGATTACTCGAATCTGTTTCTACAATATAAGTAAATTTCTTATTTTCATCTGGGAAGTATAATTTTGGTAGTTTCTTACACAATATTTTAATCTTCTTTATTTGTTCCTTATCTTTTTCATCGAACCCGTATTCTACATCCTTTTTTAGTTTTTTCTGTAGAGGTTTTAGGTTTTCTGCTAATTTAGGTATATATTCTCTTACTTGGTTTACTAATCCTAAAAATGATTGTAATTTCTTTTTTGTATCTATGTTTTCATCAAGATTGATTATTTTTTGTACTATGTGTGTTTGCATTTTTATTCCATTTTTATCTATTTGTATACCTAAAAATTCTATCTGATTCTTCATAATTTCTGCTTTGGTTTTGCTTAAACTTATGCCAGAGTTTTCTATAATGTGTATGAATTTTTCTAATAATCTTATATGTTCATCTTGTGTTCTTGAATATAGTAATATATCATCTATATATATTATACAATTTTCTAGTTGGTTAAAATAATTATCCATAAAATGTTGGTATCTTCCTGGTGCATTTTTATATCCAAATGGTAAAACATTCCATTCATAAAATCCTTGTGGTACTGTAAATGCTGTTAGTTTTTTAGATTCATCTTCTAGTTTTAGATGGTAAAATCCTGATTTACAGTCAAATTTACTAAAGTAATTATATCCTTGGATTTGTCTTATTTTTAATATCTTATTAGGTATTGGGTAATTATATGTTTTAGTTTTTGCATTTAAATTTCGGTAATCTATAACCATTCTACTTTTTCCTCTTTTTTGTTCATTATGTTTATTTACTATAAATGCTGGACTTGTATGTTTACTATTGCTTTCTTGTATGTAATTGTTATCTAACAATTCTTTTATATGCATTTTAAATTCTGCTAAATCATCAAAGTTATATTTTAAAGGTTTTTGTGTTATTATACTGTTTTCTTCTATTAATTCTATTTTTATTTTTGTTTTATGTTTATTCCATCCTTTTAGAGGGTTATCACTATATAATTTTTCTAATTTATTCTGGATTATTTTTACTTTGTCTATTGTAAATATAATAATTTCTAATTGAGTAGTTGTATTTTTACTTATATTTTCTAATTTTTGTGTGATTTTTTCACTTCCTTTTATCCATTCTGTAGTTTTTCTTTGTTTATTATTTACTCTTTTTGCTCCTACTTTGTTTTTACATGGTGTGGTAAACCACCAGTGTGTCCTTGTAATTATATGTGGGTATAAATAGGAAATGATTGCCCATGTTCCAACCTTTTATCCTTGAAACCTAAGTGGCATGAACAACCATCAACAACACAATATTGCCTTGATAGTTCTACAACAGCTGTGGCAGCTAGGCTTGCATGTTCTCAAAAATCATTCGTTGCTTGAGCAGCAGAGGTAGCATCATTAAATTTCATGTTCCAATACTGCCTGCCAACTGAAAAATTACCATTACCATCTCAAGGAAATGATTGCCCATGTTCCAACCTTTCATCCTTCAAAACTAAGTGGCATGAACCATCAACATCAATACAATATTGCCTTGAAAGTTCTACAACAGCTCTGGTAGCTAGGCTTGCATGTTCTGCAAACCCAGCCGTTGTTTGAGCAGCAAAGGTAGCATCCTTAAATTTCATGTTCCAATTCTTCTTGCGAACAGAAAAATTAAAAATACCATATCAAGGAAATGCTTGCCCATGTTCCAACCTTTCATCCTTTAAACCTAAGTGGCATGAACCACCATCATCAAAACAATATTGCCTTGAAAGTTCTCCAACAGCTCTGGCAGCTAGGTTTGCATGTTCTGCAAACTCAGCCACTACTTTAGCAGCAGAGCTAGCATCCTTAAATTTCATGCTCCAATTATGCCTGCCAACAGAAAAATTACCATTACCATCTCCAGGAAATGATTGCCCATGTTCCAACCTTTCATCCTTGAAACCTAAGTGGCATGAACCACCATCATCAACCCAATATTGCCTTGAAAGTTCTACAACAGCTCTGGCAGCTAGGCTTGCATGTTCTCAAAAATCATTCATTGCTTGAGCAGCAGAGGTAGCATTGTTGGTAGGCAGAATTGGAACATGAAATTTCAGGATGCTACCTTTGCTGCTCAAACAACGGCTGGGTTTGCAGAACATGCAAGCCTAGCTGCCAGAGCTGTTGTAGAACTTTCAAACAAAAATATATGTTGATGATGATGGTTCATGCCACTTAGTTTTGAAGGATGAAAGGTTGGAACATGGGCAATCATTTCCTTGAGATGGTAATGGTAATTTTTCAGTTGGCAGGCAATATTGGAACATGAAATTTAACAATGCTACCTCTGCTGCTCAAGCAATGAATGATTTTTGAGAACATGCAAGCCTAGCTGCCAGAGCTGTTGTAGAACTTTCAAGGCAATATTGTGTTGATGATGATGGTTCATGCCACTTAGGTTTCAAGGATGAAAGGTTGGAACATGGGCAATCATTTCCTTGAGATGGTAATGGTAAATCTTCTTGTTGGTAGGCAGTATTGGAACATGAAATTTAAGGATGCTACCTATGCTTCTCAAGCAGCGGTTGAGTTTGGAGAACATGCAAGCCTAGCTACTAGAGCTGATGGAGAATATTCAAGGCAATATATTTTTGATGATGGTGGTTCATGCCACTTAGGTTTCATGGATGAAAGGTTTGAACATGGGAAAGCATTTCTTGGAGATGGTAATGGTAATTTTTCTGTTGGCAAGTAGAATTGGAACATGAAATTTAAGGATACTACCTCTGCTGCTCAAGGAGCAGCTGAGTTTGGAGAACATGCAAGCCTAGCTGCCAGATGTGTTAGAGAACTTTCAAGGCAATATTGTTTTGATGATGGTGGTTCATGCCACTTAGGTTTCAAGGATGAAAGGTTGGAACATGGGCAATTATTTCCTTGAGATGGTAATGGCAATTTTTCTGTTGGCAAGCAGAATTGGAACATGAAATTTGAGGATGCTACCTCTGCTGCTCAAGCAGCGACTGAGTTTGTAAAACATGCAAGCCTGGCGGCCAGAACTGTTGTAGAACTTTCAAGGCAATATTATGTTGATGATGGTGGTTCATGCCACTTAGTTTTCAAGGATGAAAGGTTGGAACATGGGAAATCATTTCCTTGAGATGGTAATGGTAAATTTTCAGTTGGCAGGCAGTATTGGAACATGAAATTTAACGATGCTACCTCTGCTGCTCAAGCAACGATTGTGTTTTGAGAACACGCAAGCCTAGCAGCCAGAACTATTGTAGAACTTTCAAGGCAATATTGGGTTGATTATGGTGGTTCATGCCACTTAGTTTTCAAGGATGAAAGGTTGGAACATGGTTAATCATTTCCTTGAGATGGTAATGGTAATATTTCAGTTGGCAGGGAGTATTGGATCATGAAATTTAACGATGCTACCTTTGCTACTCAAGCAGCGAATGTGTTTTGAGAACACGCAAGCCTAGCTGCCAGAGCTGTTGGAGAACATTCAAGGAAATATTGTGTTGATGATGGTAGTTCATGCCACTTAGGTTTCAAGGATGAAAGGTTGGAACATGGGCAATCATTTCCTTGAGATGGTAATGGTAATGTTTCTGTTGGTAGGCAGTATTGGTACATGAAATTTAAGGATGCTACCTCTGTTGCTCAAGCAGTGGATAAGTTTGGAGATCATGCAAGCCTAGCTGCCAGAGCTGTTGGAGAACTTTCAAGGAAATATTGTGTTGATGATGGTGGTTCATGCCACTTAGGTTTCAAGGACGAAAGTTTGGAACATGGGCAATCATTTCCTGGAGATGGTAATGGTAATTTTTCTATTGGCAGGCAGTATTGGAACATGAAATTTAACAATGCTACCTCTGCTGCTCAAGCAGCGATTGTGTTTTGAGAACACGCAAGCCTAGCGGCCAGAACTGTTGTAGAACTTTCAAGGCAATATTGTGTTGATGATGGTGGTTCATGCCACTTAGTTTTCAAGGATGAAAGGTTGGAACATGGGCAATCATTTCCTTGAGATGGTAATGGAAATTTTTCAGTTGGCAGGGAGTATTGGAATATGAAATTTAACGATGCTACCTCTGCTACTCAAGCAGCGAATGTGTTTTTAGAACACGCAAGCCTAGCTGCCAGAGCTGTTGGAGAACATTCAAGGCAATATTGTGTTGATGATGGTGGTTCATGCCACTTAGGTTTCAAGGATGAAAGGTTGGAACATGGGCAATCATTTCCTTGAGATGGTAATAGTAATTTTTCTATTGGCAGGTAGAATTGGAACATTAAATTTAAGGATGCTACCTCTGATGCTCAAGCAGCGGCTGATTTTGCAGAACATGCAAGCCTAACTGCCAGAGCTGTTGTAGAACTTTCAATGCAATATTATATTGATGATGGTGGTTCATGCCACTTAGGTTTCAAAGATGAAAGGTTGGAACTTGGGCAATCATTTCCTAGAGATGGTTATGGTAATTGTTCTGTTGGCAAGTAGAATTGGAACATGAAATTTAAGGATGCTACCTCTGCTGCTCAAGCAGTGGCTGAGTTTGGAGAACATGCAAG
The DNA here is from genome assembly GCF_000390325.3 of Nicotiana tomentosiformis. Classification (NCBI taxonomy): domain Eukaryota; kingdom Viridiplantae; phylum Streptophyta; class Magnoliopsida; order Solanales; family Solanaceae; genus Nicotiana; species Nicotiana tomentosiformis. The sequence goes on from NW_027174561.1 coordinate 1,988,172, forward strand.
CCTAGCTGCCGGAGCTGTTAGAGAACTTTCTAGGCAATATTGTGTTGATGATGGTGGTTCATGCCACTTAGGTTTCAAGGATGAAAGGTTGAACCATGGGAAAGCATTTCCTGGAGATGGTAATTGTAATTTTTCTGTTGGCAAGCAGAATTGGAACATAAAATTTAATGATACTACCTCTGCTGTTCAAGCAGCGGCTGAGTTTGGAGAACATGCAAGCCTAGCTGCCAGAACTATTGTGGAACTTTCAAGGCAATATTGTGTTGATGATGGTGGTTCATGCTACTTAGGTTTCAAGGATGAAATGTTGGAACATGGGCAATCATTTCCTTGAGATGGTAATGGTAATGTTTCTGTTGGTAGGCAGTATTGGAACATGAAATTTAAGCATGCTACCTCTGTTGCTCAAGCAGTGGATGAGTTTGGAGATCATGCAAGCCTAGCTGCCAGAGCTGTTAGAGAACTTTCAAGGAAATATTGTGTTGATGATGGTGGTTCATGCCACTTAGATTTCAAGGACGAAAGTTTGGAACATGGGCAATCATTTCCTGGAGATGGTAATGGTAATTTTTCTATTGGCAGGCAGTATTGGAACATGAAATTTAACGATGCTACCTCTGCTGCTCAAGCAGCGATTGTATTTTGAGAACACGCAAGCCTAACGGCTAGAACTATTGTAGAACTTTCAAGGCAATATTGTGTTGATGATGGTGGTTCATGCCACTTAGTTTTCAAGGATGAAAGGTTGGAACATGGGCAATCATTTCCTTGAGATGGTAATGGTAATTTTTCAGTTGGCAGGGAGTATTGGAACATGAAACTTAACGATGCTACCTCTGCTACTCAAGCAGCGAATGTGTTTTGAGAACACGCAAGCCTAGCTGCCAGAGCTGTTGGAGAACATTCAAGGCAATATTGTATTGATGATGGTGGTTCATGCCACTTAGGTTTCAAGGATGAAAGGTTAGAACATGGGCAATCATTTCCTTGAGATGGTAATTGTAATTTTTCTGTTGGCAGGTAGAATTGGAACATGAAATTTAAGGATGCTACCTCTGCTGCTCAAGCAGCGGCTGAGTTTGCAGAACATGCAAGCCTAGCTGCTAGAGCTGTTGTAGAACTTTCAAGGCAATATTGTGTTGATGATGGTGGTTCATGCCACTTAGGTTTCAAGGATGAAAGATTGAAACAGGGGCAATCATTTCCTGGAGATGGTTATGGTAATTTTTCTGTTGGCAAGCAGAATTGGAACATGAAATTTAAGGTTGCTACCTCTGCTGCTCAAGCACCGGCTGAGTTTGGAGAACATGCACGCCTAGCTGCCAGAGCTGTTGGAGAACTTTCAAGCCAATATTGTGTTGATGATGGTGGTTCATGCCACTTAGGTTTCATGGATGAAAGGTTGGAAAATGGGCAATCATTTCCTGGAGATGGTAATGGTAATTTTTCTGTTGGCAAGTAGAATTGGAACATGAAATTTAAGGATGCTACCTCTGATGCTCAAGCAGCGGCTGAGTTTGCAGAACATGCAAGACTAGCTGCCAGAGTTGTTGTAGAACTTTCAAGGCTATATTGTGTTGATGATGGTGGTTCATGCCACTTAGGTTTAAAGGACGAAAGTTTGGAACATGGGCAATCATTTCCTGGAGATGGTAATGGTAATTTTTCTGTTGGCAGGCAGTATTGGAACATGAAATTTAACGATGCTACCTCTGCTGCACAAGCATCGATTGTGTTTTGAGAACATGGAAGCCTAGCTGCCAGAGCTGTTGGAGAACTTTTAAGGCAATATTGTGTTGATGATGGTGGTTTATGCCACTTAGGTTTCAAGGATGAAAGGTTGGAACATGGGTAATCATTTCTTTGAGATGGTAATGGTGATTTTTCTTTTGGTAGGCAGTATTGGAACATGAAATTTAAGGATGCTACCTCTGCTGCACAAGCAGCGGTTGAGTTTGGAGAACATGCAAGCCTAGCTGCCAGAGCTGTTGGAGAACTTTCAAGGTAATATTGTGTTGATGATGGGGGTTTATGCCACTTAGTTTTCAAGGATGGAAGGTTGGAACATGGGCAATCATTTCCTTGAGATGGTAATGGTAATTTTTCTATTGGCAGGCAGTATTCGAACATGAAATTTAAGGATGCTACCTCTGCTGCTCAAGAACCAACTGAGTTTGCAGAACATGCAAGCCTAGCTGCCAGAGATGTTGGAGAACTTTCAAGGATATATTGTGTTGATGAGGGAGGTTCATGCCACTTACGTTTCAAGGATGAAAGGTTGGAACATGGTCAAGCATTTCCTGGAGATGGTTACGGTAATTTTTCTGTTGGCAAGCAGAATTGGAACATGAAATTTAAGGATGCTACCTCTGCTGCTCAAGCAGCGGCTGAGTTTGGAGAACATGCAAGCCTAGATGCCAGAGCTGTTGGAGAACTTTCAAGGCAATATTGTGTTGATGATGGTGGTTTATGCCACTTAGGTTTCATGGATGAAAGGTTGGAACATGGGCAATCATTTCCTGGAGATGGTTATGGTAATTTTTCTGTTGGCAAGCAGAATTGGAACATGAAATTTAAGGTTGCTACCTCTGCTTCTCAAGCAGCGGCTGAGTTTGGAGAACATGCACGCCTAGCTGCCAGAGCTGTTGGAGAACATTCAAGGCATATTGTGTTGATGATGGTGGTTCATGCCACTTAGGTTTCATGGATGAAAGGTTGGAACATGGGCAATCATTTCCTGGAGATGGTAATGGTAATTTTTCTGTTGGCAAGTAGAATTGGAACATGAAATTTAAGGATGCTACCTCTGCTGCTCAAGCAGCGGCTGAGTTTGCAGAACATGCAAGACTAGCTGCCAGAGTTGTTGTAGAACTTTCAAGGCTATATTGTGTTGATGATGGTGGTTCATGCCACTTAGGTTTCAAGGATGAAAGGTTGTAACATGGGAAATCATTTCCTGGAGATGGTAATGGTAATTTTTCTGTTGGCAGGTAGAAGTGGAACATGCAATTTAAGGATGCTACCTCTGCTGCTCAAGTAGTGGCTGAGTTTGCAGAACATGCAAGCCTAGCTGCCAGAGCTGTTGGAGAACTTTCAAGGTAATATTGTGTTGATGATGGTGGTTCATGCCACTTAGTTTTCAAGGATGAAAGTTTGGAACATGGGCAGTCATTTCCTTGAGATGGTAATGGTAATTTTTCTGTTGGCAGGCAGTATTGGAACATGAAATTTAAGGATGCTACCTCTGCTGCTCAAGCAGCGGACTGAGTTTGCAAAACATGCAAGCCTAGCTGCCATAGCTGTTGGAGAACTTTCAAGGCAATATTGTGTTGATGAGGGTGGTTCATGCCACTTAGGTTTCAAGGATGAAAGGTTGGAACATGGTCATGCATTTCCTGGAGTTGGTTATGGTAATTTTTCTGTTGGCAAGTATAATTGGAACATGAAATTTAAGGATGCTATCTCTGCTGCCCAAGCAGCGGCTGAGTTTGCAGAACATGCTAGCCTAGCTGCCAGAGCTGTTGTAGAACTTTCAAGGCAATATTGTGTTGATGATGGTAGTTCATGCCACTTAGTTTTCAAGGATGAAAGGTTGGAACATGGGCAATCATTTCCTTGATATGGTAATGGTAAATCTTCTTGTTGGTAGGCAGTATTGGAACATGAAATGTTAGGATGCTACCTTTGCTTCTCAAGCACCGGTTGAGTTTGGAGAACATGCAAGCCTAGCTTCTAGAACTGTTGGAGAACTTTCAAGGCAATATTGTGTTGATGATGGTGGTTCATGCCACTTAGGTTTCAAGGATGAAAGGTTTGAACATGGGCAAGCATTTCCTGGAGATGGTAATGGTAATTTTTCTATTAGCAAGCAGAATTAGAACATCAAATTTGAGGATACTACCTCTGCTGCTCAAGCAGCGGCGGCTGAGTTTGGAGAACATGCAAGCCTAGCTGCCAGAGCTGTAAGAGAACTTTCTAGGCAATATTGTGTTGATGATGGTGGTTCATGCCACTTAGGTTTCAAGGATGAAAGGTTGAACCATGGGCAAGCATTTCCTGGAGATGGTAATGGTAATTTTTCTGTTGGCAAGCAGAATTGGAACATAAAATTTAAGGATACTACCTCTGCTGCTCAAGCAGCGACTGAGTTTGGAGAACATGCAAGCCTAGCTGCCAGAACTGTTGTAGAACTTTCAAGGCAATATTGTGTTGATGATGGTGGTTCATGCCACTTAGGTTTCAAAGATGAAAGGTTGGAAGATGGGCAATAAATTCCTGGAGAATGTAATGGTAATTTTTCTGTTGGCATGCAGAATTGGAACATGAAATTTAAGTATGCTAAATCTGCTGCTCAAGCAGCCCCTGAGTTTTGCAAAACATGCAAGACTAGTTGCCAGAGCTATTATAGAACTTTCAAGGCAATATTGTGTTGATGATGGTGGTTCATGCCACATAGGTTTCAAGGATAAAAGGTTGGAACATGGGCAATCATTTCCTGGAGATGGTAATGGTAATTTTTCAGTTGGCAGGGAGAATTGGAACATGAAATGAAAGGATGCTACCTCTGCTGCTCAAGCAGCGGCTGAGTTTACAGAACATGCAGGCCTAGCTGCCAGAACTGTTGTAGAACTTTCAAGGCAATATTGTGGTTATGATGGTGGTTCATGCCACTTAGGTTTCAAGTATGAAAGGCTAGAACATGGGCAATCATATCCTGGAGATGGTAATGGTAATTTTTCTGTTGCTAGGCAGACTTGGAACATGAAATTTAAGGATGCTACCTCTGCTGCTCAAGCAAAGGCTGACTTTGCATAACATTCAAGCTTAGCTGCCAGATCTTTTGTAGAACTTTAAAGGCAATATTGTGTTGATGATGGTGGTTCATGCCACTTAGGTTTCAATGATGAAAGGTTGGAACATGGGAAATCATTTCCTGGATATGGTAATGGTAATTTTTTAGTTGGAAGGCAGAATTGGAACATGAAATTAAAGCATGCTACCTCTGCTGCTCAAGCAGCGGCTGAGTTTACAGAACATGCAGGCCTAGCTGCCAGAGCTGTTGTAGAACTTTCAAGACAATATTGTGCAGATGATGGTGGTTCATGCCACTTAGGTTTCAAGGATGAAAGGTTGGAACATGGGCAATCATTTCCTAGAGATGGAAATGGTAATTTTTCTGTTGGCAGGGAGAATTGGAACATGAAATTTATGATGCTACCTCTGCTGCTCAAGCAACGGCTGTGTTTGCAGAACATGGTGGCCTAGATGCCAGAGCTGTTGTAGAACTTTCAAGGAAATATTGTGTTGATAATGGTGGTTCATGCCACTTATGTTTCAAGGATAAAAGATTGGAAAATGGGCAATCATTTCTTGGAGATGGTAATGGTAATTTTTCTGTTGGCAGGTAGAATTGGAACATAAAATTTAAGGATGCTACCTCTGCTGCTCAAGCAGCGGTTGAGTTTGCAGAACATGCAAGCCTAGCTGCCAGAACTATTGTACAACTTTCAAGGCAATATTGTGTTGATGATGGTGGTTCATGCCACTTAGGTTTCAAGGATGAAAGGTTGAAAGATGGGCAATAAATTCCTGGAGATGGAAATGGTAATTTTTCTGTTGGCAGGCAGAATTGGAACATGAAATTTAAGCATGCTACCTCTGTTGCTCAAGCAGCCCCTGAGTTTGCAAAACATTCAAGCCTAGTTGCCAGAGCTATTATAGAACTTTCAATGCAATATTGTGTTGATGATGGTGGTTCATGCCACTTAGGTTTCAAGGATAAAAGGTTGGAACATCGGCAATCATTTCCTGGAGATGGTAATGGTAATTTTTCAGTTGGCAGGGAGAATTGGAACATGAAATAAAAGGATGCTACCTCTGCTGCTCAAGCAGCGTCTGAGTTTACAAAACATGCAGGCCTAGCTGCCAGAACTGTGGTAGAACTTTCAAGGCAATATTGTGGTTATGATGGTGGTTCATGCCACTTAGGTTTCAAGGATGAAAGGTTTGAACATGGGCAATCTTTTCCTGGAGAAGGTAATGGTAATTGTTTCTTTTGGCAGGCATAATTGGAATATGAAATTTAAGGATGCTACCTCTGCAGCTGAAGTAGAGGCTGACTTTGCATAACATTGAAGCTTAGCTGCTAGATCTGTTGTAGAACTTTAAAGGCAATATTGTGTTGATGATGGTGGTTCATGCCACTTAAGTTTCAAGGATGAAAGGTTGGAACATGGGCAATCATTTCCTGGAGATGGTAATGGTAATTGTTTTGTTGGCAGGCAAAATTGGAACATGAAATTTATGATGCTACCTTTACTGCTCAAGCAACGACTGAGTTTGCAGAACATGCAAGCCTAGCTTCCAGAGCTGTTGTAGAACTTTCAATGCAATATTGTGTTGATGATGGTGGTTCATGCCACTTAGGTTTCAAGGATGAAAGGGTGAAACACGGGCAATCATTTCCTGGACATGGTAAATTTTCTATTGGCAAGCAGAATTAGAACATGAAATTTAAGGATGCTTCCTCTGCTGCTCAAGCAGCGGCTGAGTTTGCAGAACATGCAGGCCTAGCTGCCAGAACTGTTGTAGAACTTTCAAGGCAATATTGTGTTGATGATGGTGGTTCATGCCACTTAGGTTTCAAGGATGAAAGGTTGGGACATGGGCAATCATTTCCTGGAGATGGTAATGGTAATTGTTTCTTTTGGCAGGCATAATTGGAACATGAAATTTAAGGATGCTACCTCTACTGCTCAAGCAGCAATTGAGTTTGCAGAACATGCAAGCCTAGCTGCCAGAGCTGTTATAGAACTTTCAAGGCAATATTATGTTGATGATGGTAGTTCATGCCACTTAGGTTTCAAGGATGAAAGGTTGGAACATGGGCAATCATTTCCTGGAGATGGTAATGGTAATTTTTCAGTTGGCAAGCAGAATTGGAACATGAAATTAAAGGATGCTACCTCAGCTGCTCAAGCAGCGGCTGAGTTTACAGAACATGCAGGCCTAGCTGCCAGAGCTGTTGTAGAACTTTCAAGGCAATATTGTGTTGATAATGGTGGTTCATGCCACTTATGTTTCAATGATGAAAGGTTGGAACATGGGCAATAATTTCCTGGAGATGGTAATGGTAATTGTTTTGTTGGCAGGCAAAATTGGAACATGAAATTTATGATGCTACCTCTACTGCTCAAGCAACGACTGAGTTTGCAGAACATGGTGGCCTAGCTGCCAGATCTGTTGTAGAACTTTAAAGGCAATATTGTGTTGATGATGGTAGTTCATGCCACTTAAGTTTCAAGGATGAAAGGATGGAACATGGCAATCATTTCCTAGAGATAGTAATAGTAATTTTTCTGTTGGCATGTAGAATTGGAACATGAAATTTAAGGATGCTACCTCTGCTGCTCAAGCAGCGGCTGATTTTGCAGAACATGCAGGCCTAGCCGCCAGAACTGTTGTAGAACTTTCAAGGCAATATTGTGTTGATGATGGTGGTTCTTGCCACTTAGGTTTCACGGATGAAAGGTTGGAACATGGGCAATCATTTCCTAGAGATGGTAATGGTAATTGTTTCTTTTGGCAGGCATAATTGGAACATGAAATTTAAGGATGCTACCTCTGCTGCTGAAGTAGAGGCTGACTTTGCATAACATTCAAGGTTAGCTGCCAGATCTGTTGTAGAACTTTAAAGGCAATATTGTGTTGATGATGGTGGTTCATGCCAATTTTTGAAGGATGAAAAGTTGGGCAATAATTTCCTGGAGATGGTAATTTTTATGTTGGCAAGAAGAATTGGAACATGAAATTTGAGGATGCTACCTCTGCTGCTCAAGCAGCGGCTGAGTTTGCTAAACATGCAAGCCTAGCTACCAGAGCTGTTGTAGAACTTTCAAGGCAATATTGTGTTGATGATGGTGGTTCATGCCACTTAAGTTTCAAGGATGAAAGGTTGGAACATGGGCAATCATTTCCTGGAGATGGTAATGGTAATTGTTTTGTTGGCAGGCAAAATTGGAACATGAAATTTATGATGCTACCTCTACTGCTCAAGCAACGACTGAGTTTGCAGAACATGCAAGCCTAGCTTCCAGAGCTGTTGTAGAACTTTCAATGCAATATTGTGTTGATGATGGTGGTTCATGCCACTTAGGTTTCAAGGATGAAAGGTTGAAACACGGGCAATCATTTCCTGGACATGGTAAATTTTCTATTGGCAAGCAGAATTAGAACATGAAATTTAAGGATGCTTCCTCTGCTGCTCAAGCAGCGGCTGAGTTTGCAGAACATGCAGGCCTAGCTGCCAGAACTGTTGTAGAACTTTCAAGGCAATATTGTGTTGATGATGGTGGTTCATGCCACTTAGGTTTCAAGGATGAAAGGTTGGGACATGGGCAATCATTTCCTGGAGATGGTAATGGTAATTGTTTCTTTTGGCAGGCATAATTGGAACATGAAATTTAAGGATGCTACCTCTACTGCTCAGGCAGCAATTGAGTTTGCAGAACATGCAAGCCTAGCTGCCAGAGCTGTTATAGAACTTTCAAGGCAATATTATGTTGATGATGGTAGTTCATGCCACTTAGGTTTCAAGGATGAAAGGTTGGAACATGGGCAATCATTTCCTGGAGATGGTAATGGTAATTTTTCAGTTGGCAAGCAGAATTGGAACATGAAATTAAAGGATGCTACCTCAGCTGCTCAAGCAGCGGCTGAGTTTACAGAACATGCAGGCCTAGCTGCCAGAGCTGTTGTAGAACTTTCAAGGCAATATTGTGTTGATAATGGTGGTTCATGCCACTTATGTTTCAATGATGAAAGGTTGGAACATGGGCAATAATTTCCTGGAGATGGTAATGGTAATTGTTTTGTTGGCAGGCAAAATTGGAACATGAAATTTATGATGCTACCTCTACTGCTCAAGCAACGACTGAGTTTGCAGAACATGGTGGCCTAGCTGCCAGATCTGTTGTAGAACTTTAAAGGCAATATTGTGTTGATGATGGTAGTTCATGCCACTTAAGTTTCAAGGATGAAAGGATGGAACATGGCAATCATTTCCTAGAGATAGTAATAGTAATTTTTCTGTTGGCATGTAGAATTGGAACATGAAATTTAAGGATGCTACCTCTGCTGCTCAAGCAGCGGCTGATTTTGCAGAACATGCAGGCCTAGCCGCCAGAACTGTTGTAGAACTTTCAAGGCAATATTGTGTTGATGATGGTGGTTCTTGCCACTTAGGTTTCACGGATGAAAGGTTGGAACATGGGCAATCATTTCCTAGAGATGGTAATGGTAATTGTTTCTTTTGGCAGGCATAATTGGAACATGAAATTTAAGGATGCTACCTCTGCTGCTGAAGTAGAGGCTGACTTTGCATAACATTCAAGGTTAGCTGCCAGATCTGTTGTAGAACTTTAAAGGCAATATTGTGTTGATGATGGTGGTTCATGCCACTTTTTGAAGGATGAAAAGTTGGGCAATAATTTCCTGGAGATGGTAATTTTTATGTTGGCAAGAAGAATTGGAACATGAAATTTGAGGATGCTACCTCTGCTGCTCAAGCAGCGGCTGAGTTTGCTAAACATGCAAGCCTAGCTACCAGAGCTGTTGTAGAACTTTCAAGGCAATATTGTGTTGATGATGGTGGTTCATGCCACTTAGGTTTCAATGATGAAAGGTTGGAACATGGGCAATCATTTCCTGTAGATGGTAATGGTAATTTTTTTGTTGGCAGGCAGAATTGGAACATGAAATTTATGATGCTACCTCTGCTGCTCAAGCAACGTCTGAGTTTGCAGAACATGCAAGCATAGCTTCTAGAGCTGTTGTAGAACTTTCAATGCAATATTGTGTTGATGATGGTGGTTAATGCCACTTAGGTTTCAAGGATGAAAGGTTGGTACATGGGCAATCATTTCCTGGACATGGTAAATTTTCTATTGTCAGGCAGAATTAGAACATGAAATTTAAGTATGCTACCTTTGCTGCTCAAGCAGCGCCTGAGTTTGCAGAACATGGTGGCCTAGCTGCCAGATCTGTTGTAGAACTTTAAAGGCAATATTGTGTTGATGATGGTAGTTCATGCCACTTAGGTTTCAAGGATGAAAGGTTGGAACATGGGCAATCATTTCCTGGAGATGGTAATAGTAATTTTTCTGTTGGCAGGTAGAATTGGAACATGAAATTTAAGGATGCTACCTCTGCTGCTCAAGCAGCAGCTGATTTTGCAGAACATGCAGGCCTAGCTGCCAGAACTGTTGTAGAACTTTCAATGAAATATTGTGTTGATGATGGTGGTTCATGCCACTTAGGTTTCAAGGATAAAAGGCTGGAACATGGGCAATCATTTCCTGGAGATGGTAATGGTAATTGTTTCTTTTGGCAGGCATAATTGGAACATGAAATTTAAGGATGGTACCTCTGCTGCTCAAGTAGAGGCTGACTTTGCATAACATTCAAGCTTAGCTGCCAGATCTGTTGTAGAACTTTAAAGGCAATATTGTGTTGATGATGGTGGTTCATGCCACTTTTTGAAGAATGAAAAGTTGGGCAATCATTTCCTCGAGATGGTAATGGTAATTTTTCAGTTGGCAAGCAGAATTGGAACATGAAATTAAAGGATGCTACCTCAGCTGCTCAAGCAGCGGCTGAGTTTATAGAACATGCAGGCCTAGCTGCCAGAGCTGTTGTAGAACTTTCAAGGCAATATTGTGTTTATGATGGTGGTTCATGCCACTTAGGTTTCAAGGATGAAAGGTTGGAACATGGGCAATCATTTTTTGGAGATGGTAATGGTAATTTTTCTGTTGGCAGGCAGAATTGGAACATGAAATTTATGATGCTACCTTTGCTGCTCAAGCAACGACTGAATTTGCAGAACATGCTAGCCTAGCTTCAAGAGCTATTGTAGAACTTTCAATGCAATATTGTGTTGATGATGGTGGTTCATGCCACTTAGGTTTCAAGGATGAAAGGTTGGAACATGGGCAATCATTACCCTGACATGGTAAATTTTCTATTGGCAAGCAGAATTAGAACATGAAATTTAAGGATGTTACCTCTGCTGCTCAAGCAGCGGCTGATTTTGCAGAACATGCAGGCCTAGCTGCCAGAACTGTTGTAGAACTTTCAAGGCAATATTGTGTTGATGATGGTGGTTCATGCCACTTAGGTTTCAAGGATGAAAGGTTGGAACATGGGCAATCATTTCCTGGAGATGGTAATGGTAATTGTTTCTGTTGGCAGGTAGAATTGGAACATGAAATTGAAGGATGCTACCTCTGCAGCTCAAGCAGCGGCTGATTTTGCAGAACATGCAGGCCTAGCTGCCAGAACTGTTGTAGAACTTTCAAGGCAATATTGTGTTGATGATGGTGGTTCATGCCACTTATGTTTCAAGGATGAAAGGTTGGAACATGGGCAATCATTTCCTGGAGATGGTAATGGTAATTGTTTCTTTTGGCAGGCATAATTGGAACATGAAATTTAAGGATGCTACCTCTGCTGCTCAAGTAGAGGCTGACTTTGCATAACATTCAAGGTTAGCTGCCAGATCTGTTGTAGAACTTTAAAGGCAATATTGTGTTGATGATGGTGGTTCATGCCACTTTTTGAAGAATGAAAAGTTGGGCAATCATTTCCTCGAGATGGTAATGGTAATTTTTCAGTTGGCAAGCAGAATTGAAACATGAAATTAAAGGATGCTACCTCAGCTGCTCAAGCAGCGGCTGAGTTTACAGAACATGCAGGCCTAGCTACCAGAGCTGTTGTAGAACTTTTAAGGCAATATTGTGTTGATGATGGTGGTTCATGCCACTTAGGTTTCAAGGATGAAAGGTTGGAACATGGGCAATCATTTCTTGGAGATGGTAATGGTAATTTTTCTGTTGGCAGGCAGAATTGGAACATGAAATTTATGATGCTACCTTTGCTGCTCAAGCATCGACTGAATTTGCAGAACATGCTAGCCTAGCTTCAAGAGCTATTGTAGAACTTTCAATGCAATATTGTGTTGATGATGGTGGTTCATGCCACTTAGGTTTCAAGGATGAAAGGTTGGAACATGGGCAATCATTACCCTGACATGGTAAATTTTCTATTGGCAGACAGAATTAGAACATGAAATTTAAGGATGTTACCTCTGCTGCTCAAGCAGCGGCTGATTTTGCAGAACATGCAGGCCTAGCTGCCAGAACTGTTGTAGAACTTTCAAGGCAATATTGTGTTGATGATGGTGGTTCATGCCACTTAGGTTTCAAGGATGAAAGGTTGGAACATGGGCAATCATTTCCTGGAGATGGTAATGGTAATTGTTTCTTTTGGCAGGCATAATTAGAACATGAAATTGAAGGATGCTACCTCTGCTGCTCAAGTAGAGGCTGACTTTGCAAAACATTCAAGCTTAGCTGCCAGATCTGTTGTAGAACTTTAAAGGCAATATTGTGTTGATGATGGTGGTTCATGCCACTTTTTAAAGAATGAAAAGTTGGGCAATCATTTCCTCAAGATGGTAATGGTAATTTTTCAGTTGGCAGGCAGAATTGGAACATGAAATTAAAGGATGCTACCTCAGCTGCTCAAGCAGCGGCTGAGTTTACAGAACATGCAGGCCTAGCTGCCAGAGCTGTTGTAGAACTTTCAAGGCAATATTGTGTTGATGATGGTGGTTCATGCCACTTAGGTTTCAAGGATGAAATGTTGGAACATTGGCAATCATTTCTTGGAGATGGTAATGGTAATTTTTCTGTTGGCAGGGAGAATTGGAACATGAAATTTATGATGCTACCTTTGCTGCTCAAGCAACGACTGAGTTTGCAGAACATGCAAGCCTAGCTTCCAGAGCTGTTGTAGAACTTTCAATGCAATATTGTGTTGATGATGGTGGTTAATGCCACTTAGGTTTCAAGGATGAAAGGTTGGAACATGGGAAATCATTTCCTAGACATGGTAAATTTTCTATTGGCACGCAGAATTAGAACATGAAATTTAAGGATGCTACCTCTGCTGCTCAAGCAGCAGCTGAGATTGCAGAACATGGTGGCCTAGCTGCCAGATCTGTTGTAGAACTTTAAAGGCAATATTGTGTTGATGACGGTGGTTCATGCCACTTAAGTTTCAAGGATGGAAGGTTGGGCAATCATTTACTGGAGATGGTAATTTTTCTGTTGGCAAGAAGAACTGGAACATGATATTTAAAGTTGGGCAATCATTTCCTCAAGATGGTAATGGTAATTTTTCAGTTGGCAGGCAGAATTGGAACATGAAATTAAAGGATGCTACCTCAGCTGCTCAAGCAGCGGCTGAGTTTACAGAACATGCAGGCCTAGCTGCCAGAGCTGTTGTAGAACTTTCAAGGCAATATTGTGTTGATGATGGTGGTTCATGCCTCTTAGGTTTCAAGGATGAAATGTTGGAACATTGGCAATCATTTCTTGGAGATGGTAATGGTAATTTTTCTGTTGGCAGGGAGAATTGGAACATGAAATTTATGATGCTACCTTTGCTGCTCAAGCAACGACTGAGTTTGCAGAACATGCAAGCCTAGCTTCCAGAGCTGTTGTAGAACTTTCAATGCAATATTGTGTTGATGATGGTGGTTAATGCCACTTAGGTTTCAAGGATGAAAGGTTGGAACATGGGAAATCATTTCCTAGACATGGTAAATTTTCTATTGGCAGGCAGAATTAGAACATGAAATTTAAGGATGCTACCTCTGCTGCTCAAGCAGCAGCTGAGATTGCAGAACATGGTGGCCTAGCTGCCAGATCTGTTGTAGAACTTTAAAGGCAATATTGTGTTGATGACGGTGGTTCATGCCACTTAAGTTTCAAGGATGGAAGGTTGGGCAATCATTTACTGGAGATGGTAATTTTTCTGTTGGCAAGAAGAACTGGAACATGATATTTAAAGATGGTACCTCTATTGCTCAAGTAGCGGCTGAGTTTGCAGAACATGCAAGCCTAGCAGCCAGAGCTGTTGTAGATCATTCAAGGCAATATTGTGTTGACGATGGTTGTTCATGCCACTTAAGTTTCAAGGATGAAAGGATGGAACATGGGCAATCATTTCCTGGAGATAGTAATAGTAATTTTTCTGTTGGCAGGTAGAATTGGAACATGAAATTTAAGGATGCTACCTCTGCTGCTCAAGCAACGGCTGATTTTGTAGAACATGCAGGCCTAGCTGCCAGAACTGTTGTAGAACTTTCAAGGCAATATTGTGTTGATGATGGTGGTTCATTCCTCTTAGGTTTCAAGGATGAAAGGTTGGAACATGGGCAATCATTTCCTGGAGATGGTAATGGTAATTGTTTCTTTTGGCAGGCATAATTGGAACATGAAATTTAAGGATGCTACCTCTGCTGCTCAAGTAGAGGCTGAGTTTGCAGAACATTCAAGCCTAGCTGCCAGAGCTGTTGTAGAATTTTAAAGGCAATAGTGTGTTGATGATGGTGGTTCATGCCACTTAGGTTTCAAGGATGAAAGGTTGGAACATGGGCAATCAATTCCTGGAGATGGTAATGGTAATTTTGCTGTTCGCAGGCAGAATTCGAACATGAAATTTAAGGATGCTACCTCTGCTGCTCAAGCAGCCCCTGAGTTTGCAAAATATGCAAGCCTAGCTGCCAGAGCTATTATAGAACTTTCAAGGCAATATTTTGTTAATGATGGTGGTTCATTCCACTTAGGTTTCAAGGATGAAAGGTTGGAACATGGGCATTCATTTACTGCAGATGGTAATGGTAATTTTTCAGTAGGTAGGCTGAAATGGAACATGAAATGAAAGGATGCTACCTCTGCTGCTCAAGCAGCGGCTGAGTTTACAGAACTTGCAGGCCTAGCTGCCAGAACTGTTGTAGAACTTTCAAGGCAATATTGTGTTGATGATGGTGGTTCATGCCTCTTAGGTTTCAATGATGAAAGGTAGGAACATGGGCAATCATTTCCTCGAGATGGTAATGGTAATTTTTCAGTTGGCAGGCAGAATTGGAACATGAAATTAAAGGATGCTACCTCAGCTGCTCAAGCAGCGGCTGAGTTTACAAAACAAGCAGGCCTAGCTGCTAGAGCTGTTGTAGAACTTTCAAGGCAATATTGTGTTGATGATGGTGGTTCATGCCACTTAGGTTTCAAGGTTGAAAGGTTGGAACATGGGCAATCATTTCCTGGAGATGGTAATGGTAATTCTTTTGTTGGCAGGCAGAATTAGAACATGAAATTTATGATGCTACCTCTGCTGCTCAAGCAACGACTGAGTTTGCAGAACATGCAAGCCTAGCTTCCAGAGCTGTTGTAGAACTTTCAATGCAATATTGTGTTGATGATGGTGGTTAATGCCACTTAGGTTTCAAGGATGAAAGGTTGGAACATGGGAAATCATTTCCTAGACATGGTAAATTTTCTATTGGCAGGCAGAATTAGAACATGAAATTTAAGGATGCTACCTCTGCTGCTCAAGCAGCGCCTTAGTTTGCAGAACATGGTGGCCTAGCTGCCAGATCTGTTGTAGAACTTTAAAGGCAATATTGTGTTGATGATGGTGGTTCATGCCACTTAAGTTTCAAGGATTGAAGGTTGGGCAATCATTTCCTGAAGATGGTAATTTTTTTGTAGGCAAGAAGAATTGGAACATGAAATTTAAGGATGGTACCTCTGCTACTCAAGCAGCGGCTGAGTTTGCAGAACATGAAAGCCTAGCTGCCAGAGCTGTTGTAGATCTTTCAAGGCAATATTGTGTTGATGATGGTGGTTCATGCCACTTAGATTCCAAAGATGAAAGGCTAGAACATGGGCAATCATTTCCTGGAGTTGGTAATGGTAATTTTTCTATTGCCAGGCAGAATTGAAACATGAAATTTAAGGATGCTACGTCTGCTGCTCAACGAGCGGCTGAGTTTGCAGAACATGCTAGCCTAGCTGCCAGAGCTATTGTAGAACTTTAAAGGCAATATTGTGTTGATGATGGTGGTTCATGCCACTTAGGTTTCAATGATGAAAGGTTGGAACATGGGCAATTATTTCCTCGATATGGTAATGGTAATTTTTCAGTTGGCAGGCAGAATAGGAACATGAAATTTAAGGATGCTACCTCTACTGCTCAAGAAGCGGTTGAGTTTGTAGAACATGCAAGCCTAGCTGCCAGAGCTGTTGTAGAAATTTAAAGGCAATGGTGTATTGATGATGGTGGTTCATGCCACTTAGGTTTCAAGGATTAAAGGTTGGAACATGGGCAATCAATTCCTGGAGATGGTAATGGTAATTTTTCTGTTGGGAGGCAGAATTGGAACTTGAAATTTAAGGATGCTACCTCTGCTGCTCAAGCAGCCCCTGAGTTTGCAAAACATGCAAGCCTAGCTGCCAGAGCTATTATAGAAGTTTCAAGGAAATATTGTGTTGATAATGGTGGTTCATGCCACTTAGATTTCAAGGATGAAAGGTTGGAATATGGGCAATCATTTCCTGGAGATGGTAATGGTAATTTTTCAATTGGCAGGCAGAATTGGAACATGAAATGAAAGGATGCTACCTCTGCTGCTCAAGCAGCGTCTGAGTTTACAGAACATGCAGGCCTAGCTGCCAAAACTGTTGTAGAACTTTCAAGGCAATATTGTGTTGATGATGGTGATTCATGCCACTTAGGTTTCAATGATGAAAGGTTTGAACATGGGCAATCATTTTCTGGAGATGGTAATGGTAATTGTTTCTTTTGGCAGGCATAATTGGAATATGAAATTTAAGGATGCTACCTCTGTTGCTCAAGTAGAGGCTGACTTTGCATAACATTCAAGCTTAGTTGCCAGATCTGTTATAGAACTTTAAAGGCAATATTGTGTTGATTATGGTGGTTCTTGCCACTTAAGTTTGAAGGATGAAAGGTTCGGCAATCAATTCCTAGAGATGGTAATTTTTCTGTTGGCAAGAAGAATTGGAACATGAAATTTAAGGATGGTACCTCTGCTGCTCAAGCAGCGGCTGAGTTTGCAGAACATGCAAGCCTAGCTGCCAGAGCTGTTATAGATCTTTCAAGGCAATATTGTGTTAATGATGGTGGTTCATGCCACTTAGGTTTCAAAGATGAAAGGCTAGAACATGGGCAATCATTTCCTGGAGATGGTAATGGTAATTTTTCTGTTGCAAGGTAGAATTGAAACATGAAATTTAAGGATGCTACCTCTGCTGCTCAAGCAGCGGCTGCGTTTACAGAACATGCAGGCCTTGCTGCCAGAACTGTTGTAGAACTTTCAAGGAAATATTGTGTTGATGATGGTGGTTCATGCCACTTAGGTTTCAAGGATGAAAGGTTTGAACATGGGCAATCATTTCCTAGAGATGGTAATGGTAATTGTTTCTTTTGGCAGGCATAATTGGAATATGAAATTTAAGGATGCTACCTCTGCTGCTCAAGTAGAGGCTGACTTTGCATAACATTCAAGCTTAGCAGCCAGATCTGTTGTAGAACTTTAAAGGCAATATTGTGTTGATGATGGTGGTTCATGCCACATAAGTTTGAAGGATGAAAGGTTGGGCAATCATTTCCTGGAGATGGTAATTTTTCTGTTGGCAAGAAGAATTGGAACATGAAATTTAAGGATGGTACCTCTGCTGCTCAAGCAGTGGCTGAGTTTGCAGAACATGCAAGCCTAGCTACCAGAGCTGTTGTAGAAATTTAAAGGCAATAGTGTATTGATGATGGTGGTTACTGCCACTTTGGTTTCAAGGATTAAAGGTTGGAACATGGGCAATCAATTCCTGGAGATGGTAATGGTAATTTTTCTGTTGGCAGGCAGAATTGGAACATGAAATTTAAGGATGCTACCTCTGCTGCTCAAGCAGCCCCTGAGTTTGCAAAACATGCAAGCCTAGCAGCCAGAGCTATTATAGAAGTTTCAAGCCAATATTGTGTTGATGAGGGTGGTTCATGCCACTTAGATTTCAAGGATAAAAGGTTGGAACATGGGCTATCATTTCCTGGAGATGGTAATGGTAATTTTTCAGTTGGCAGGCATAATTGGAACATGAAATGAAAGGATGCTACCTCTACTGCTCAAGCAGCGGCTGAGTTTACAGAACATGCAGGCCTAGCTGCCAAACCTGTTGTAGAACTTTCAAGGCAATATTGTGTTGATTATGGCGATTCAAGCCACTTAGGTTTCAAGGATGTAAGGTTTGAACATGGGCAATCATTTCGTGGAGATGGTAATGGTAATTGTTCTTTTGGCAGTCATAATTGGAATATGAAATTTAAGGATGCTACCTCTGCTGCTCAAGTAGAGGCTGACTTTGCATAACATTCAAGCTTAGCTGCCAGATCTGTTGTAGAACTTTAAAGGCAATATTGTGTTGATGATGGTGGTTCATGCCACTTAAGTTTGAAGGATGAAAGGTTGGGCAATCATTTCCTGGAGATGGTAATTTTTCTGTTGGCAAGAAGAATTGGAACATGAAATTTAAGGACGGTACCTCTATTACTCAAGCAGCGGCTGAGTTTGCAGAACATGCAAGCCTAGCTGCTAGAGCTGTTGTAGAAATTTAAAGGCAATACTGTGTTGATGATGGTGGTTCATGCCACTTTGGTTTCAAGGATTAAAGGTTGGAACATGGGAAATCAATTCCTGGAGATGGTAATGGTAATTTTTCTGTTGGCAGGCAGAATTGGAACATGAAATTTAAGGATGCTACCTCTACTGCTCAAGTAGCCCCTGAGTTTGCAAAACATGCAAGCCTAGCAGCCAGAGCTATTATAGAAGTTTCAAGCCAATATTGTGTTGATGAGGGTGGTTCATGCCACTTAGATTTCAAGGATGAAAGGTTGGAACATGGGCTATCATTTCCTGGATATGGTAATGGTAATTTTTCAGTTGGCAGGCAGAATTGGAACATGAAATGAAAGGATGCTACCTTTGCTGCTCAAGCAGCGGCTGAGTTTATAGAATATGCAGGCCTAACTGCCAAACCTGTTGTAGAACTTTCAAGGCAATATTGTGTTGATGATGGTGATTCAAGCCACTTAGGTTTCAAGGATGTAAGGTTTGAACATGGGCAATCATTTCGTGGAGATGGTAATGGTAATTGTTCTTTTGGTAATCATAATTGGAATATGAAATTTAAGGATGCTACCTCTGCTGCTCAAGTAGAGGCTGACTTTGCATAACATTCAAGCTTAGCTGCCAGATCTGTTGTAGAACTTTAAAGGCAATATTGTGTTGATGATGGTGGTTCATGCCACTTAAGTTTGAAGGATGAAAGGTTGGGCAATCATTTCCTGGAGATGGTAATTTTTCTGTTGGCAAGAAGAATTGGAACATGAAATTTAAGGATGGTACCTCAGCTACTCAAGCAGCGGCTGAGTTTGCAGAACATGCAAGCCTAGCTGCCAGAGCTGTTGTAGATCTTTCAAGGCAATATTATGTTGATGATGGTGGTTCATTCCACTTAGGTTTCAAAGATGAAAGGCTAGAACATGGGCAATAATTTCCTGGAGATGGTAATGGTAATTTTTCTGTTGCAAGGTAGAATTGAAACATGAAATTTAAGGATGCTACCTCTGCTGCTCAAGCAGCGGCTGAGTTTACAGAACATGCAGGCCTAGATGCCAGAACTGTTGTAGAACTTTCAAGGCAATATTGTGTTGATGATGGTGCTTCATGCCACTTAGGTTTCAAGGATGAAAGGTTTGAACATGGGCAATCATTTCCTGAAGATGGTAATGGTAATTGTTTCTTTTGGCAGGCATAATTGGAATATGAAATTTAAGGATGCAACCTCTGCTGCTGAAGTAGAGGCTGACTCTGCATAACATTCAAGCTTAGCTGCTAGATCTGTTGTAGAACTTTAAAGGCAATATTGTGTTGATGATGGTGGTTCATGCCACTTAAGTTTGAAGGATGAAAGGTTGGGCAATCATTTCCTGGATATGGTAATTTTTCTATTGGCAAGAAGAATTGGAACATGAAATTTAAGGATGGTACCTCTGCTGCTCAAGCAGCGGCTGAGTTTGCAGAATATGCAAGCCTAGCTGCCAAAGCTGTTGTAGAAATTTAAAGGCAATAGTGCGTTGATGATGGTGGTTCATGCCACTTAGGTTTCAAGGATTATAGGTTGGAACATGGGCAATCAATTCCTGGAGATGGTAATGGTAATTTTTCTGTTGGCAGGCAGAATTCGAACACGAAATTTAAGGATGCTACCTCTGCTGCTCAAGAAGCCCCTGAGTTAGCAAAACATGCAAGCCTAGCTGCCAGAGCTATTATAGAAGTTTCAAGGAAATATTGTGTTGATTATGGTGATTCATGCCCCTTAGATTTCAAGGATGAAAGGTTTGAACATAGGCAATCATTTCCTGGAGATGGTAATGGTAATTGTTTCTTTTGGCAGGCATAATTGGAATATGAAATTTAAGGATGCTACCTCTGCTGCTCAAGTAGAGGATGACTTTGCATAACATTCAAACTTAGCATCCAGATCTGTTGTAGAACTTTAAAGGCAATATTGTGTTGATGATGGTGGTTCATGCCACTTAAGTTTGAAGGATGAAAGGTTGGGCAATCATTTCCTGGAGATGGTAGTTTTTCTGTTGGCAAGAAGAATTGGAACATGAAATTTAAGGATGGTACCTCAGCTGCTCAAGCAGCGGCTGAGTTTGCAGAACATGCAAGCCTAGCTGCCAGAGTTGTTGTAGATATTTCAAGGCAATATTGTGTTGATGATGGTGGTTCATGCCACTAAGGTTTCAAAGATGAAAGGCTAGAACATGGGCAATCATTTCTTGGAGATGGTAATGGTAATTTTTCTGTTGCCAGGCAGAATTGAAACATGAAATTTAAGGATGCTACCTCTACTGCTCAAGCAGCGGCTGAGTTTACAGAACATGCAGGCCTAGCTGCAAGAACTATTGTAGAACTTTCAAGGCAATATTGTGTTGATGATGGTGGTTCATGCCACTTAAGTTTGAAGGATGAAAGGTTGGGCAATCATTTCCTGGAGATGGTAATTTTTCTGTTGGCAAGAAGAATTGGAACATGAAATTTAAGGATGGTACCTCTGCTGCTCAAGCAGCGGCTGAGTTTGCAGAACATGCAAGCCTAGCTGCCAGAGTTGTTGTAGATATTTCAAGGCAATATTGTGTTGATGATGGTGGTTCATGCCACTTAGGTTTCAAAGATGAAAGGCTAGAACATGGGCAATCATTTCTTGGAGATGGTAATGGTAATTTTTCTGTTGCCAGGCAGAATTGAAACATGAAATTTAAGGATGCTACCTCTGCTGCTCAAGCAGCGGCTGAGTTTACAGAACATGCAGGCCTAGCTGCCAGAACTGTTGTAGAACTTTCAAGGAAATATTGTGTTGATGATGGTGGTTCATGCCACTTAGGTTTCAAGGATGAAAGGTTTGAACATGGGCAATCATTTCCTGGAGATGGTAATGGTAATTGTTTCTTTTGGCAGGCATAATTGGAATATGAAATTTAAGGATGCTACCTCTGCTGCTGAAGTAGAGGCTGACTTTGCATAACATTCAAGCTTAGCTGCTAGATCTGTTGTAGAACTTTTAAGCCAATATTGTGTTGATGATGGTGGTTCATGCCACTTAAGTTTGAAGGATGGAAGGTTAGGCAATCATTTCCTGGAGATGGTAATTTTTCTGTTGGCAAGAAGAATTGGAACATGAAATTTAAGGATGGTACCTCTGCTGCTCAAGCAGCGGCTGAGTTTGCAGAACATGCAAGCCTAGCTGCCAGAGCTGTTATAGATCTTTCAAGGCAATATTTTGTTGATGATAGTGGTTCATGCCACTTAGGTTTCAAAGATGAAAGGCTAGAACATGGGCAATCATTTTCTGGAGATGGTAATGGTAATTTTTCTGTTGCCAGGCAGAATTGAAACATGAAATTTAAGGATGCTACCTCTGCTGCTCAAGCAACGACTGAGTTTGTAGAACATGCAAGCCTAGCTGCCAGAGCTGTTGTAGAACTGTCAAGGCAATATTGTGTTGATGATGGTGGTTCATGCCACTTTGGTTTCAATGATGAAAGGTTGGAACATGGGCAATCATTTCCTCGAGATGGTAATGGTAATTTTTCTGTTGGCAGGAAAAATTGGAACATGAAATTTATGATGCTACCTCTGCTGCTCAAGCAACGACTGAGTTTGCAGAACATGCAAGCCTAGCTGCCAGAGCTATTGTAGAACTTTCAATGCAATATTGTGTTGATGATGGTCGTTCATGCCACTTAGGTTTCAAGGATGAAAGGTTGGAACATGGGCAATCATTTCCTGGAGATGGTAAATTTTCTATTGGCAGGCAGAATTAGAACATGAAATTTAAGGATGCCACCTCTGCTGCTCAAGCAGCGGCTGAGTTTACAGAACATGGTGGCCTAGATGCCATAGCTGTTGTAGAACTTTCAAGGAAATATTGTGTTGATGCTGGTGGTTCATGCCACTTAGGTTTCAAGGATGAAAGATTGGAACATGGGCAATCTTTTCCTGGAGATGGTAATGGTAATTTTTCTGTTGGCAGGTAGAATTGGAACATGAAATTTAAGGATGCTACCTCTGCTGCTCAAGCAGCAGCTGAGTTTGCAGAACATGCAAGCTTAGCTTCCAGAACTGTTGTAGAACTTTCAAGGCAATATTATGTTGATGATGGTAGTTCATGCCACTTAGGTTTTAAGGATGAAAGGTTGGAACATGGGCAATCATTTCCTGGAGATGGTAATAGTAATGTTTCTGTTGGTAGGTAGAATTGGAACATGAAATTTAAGGATGCTACCTCTGCTGCTTAAGCAGTGGCTGAGTTTACAGAACATGCAGGCCTAGCTACCAGAACTGTTGTAGAACTTTCAAGGCAATATTGTGTTGATGATGGTGGTTCATGCCACTTAGGTTTCAAGGATGAAAGGTTTGACCATGGGCAATCATTTCCTGGAGATGGTAATGGTAATTATTTCTTTTGGCAGGCATAATTGGAATATGAAATTTAAGGATGCTACCTCTGCTGCTGAAGTAGAGGCTGACTTTGCATAACATTCAAGCTTAGCTGCTAGATCTGTTGTAGAACTTTAAAGCCAATATTGTGTTGATGATGGTGGTTCATGCCACTTAAGTTTGAAGGATGGAAGGTTGGGCAATCATTTCCTGGAGATGGTAATTTTTCTGTTGGCAAGAAGAATTGGAACATGAAATTTAAGGATGGTACCTCTGCTGCTCAAGCAGCGGCTGAGTTTGCAGAACATGCAAGCCTAGCTGCCAGAGCTATTGTAGATCTTTCAAGGCAATATTGTGTTGATGATGGTGGTTCATGCCACTTAGGTTTCAAAGATGAAAGGCTAGAACATGGGCAATTATTTCCTGGAGATGGTAATGGTAATTTTTCTGTTGCCAGGCAGAATTGAAACATGAAATTTAAGGATGCTACCTCTGCTGCTCAAGCAACGACTGAGTTTGTAGAACATGCAAGCCTAGCTTCTAGAGCTGTTGTAGATCTTTCAAGGCAATATTGTGTTGATGATGGTGGTTCATGCCAGTTAGGTTTCAATGATGAAAGCTTGGAACATGGGCAATCATTTACTCGAGATGGTAATGGTAATTTTTCTGTTGCCAAGCAGAATTGAAACATCAAATTTAAGGATGCTACCTCTGCTGCTCAAGCAGCGGCTGAGTTTGCAGACCATGCAAGCCTAGCTGCCAGAGCTGTTGTAGAACTTTCAAGGCAATATAGTGTTGATGATGGTGGTTCATGCCTCTTAGGTTTCAATGATGTAAAATTTGAACATGGGCAGTCATTTCCTCGAGATGGTAATGGTAATTTTTCAGTTGGCAGGCAGAATTGGAACATGAAATTAAAGGATGCTACCTCAGCTGCTCAAGCAGCGGCTGAGTTTGCAGAACATGCATGCCTAGCTGCCAGAGCTGTTGTTGAACTTTCAAGGCAATATTGTGTTGATGATGGTGGTTCATGCCACTTAGGTTTCAAGGATGAAAGGATGGAACATGGGCAATCATTTCCTGGAGATAGTAATAGTAATTCTTCTGTTGGCAGGTAGAATTGGAACATGAAATTTAAGGATGCTACCTCTGCTGCTCAAGCAGCGACTGATTTTGCAGAACATGCAGGCCTAGCTGCCAGAATTGTTGTAGAGCTTTCAAGGCAATATTGTGTTGATGATGGTGGTTCATGCCACTTAGGTTTCAAGGATGAAAGGTTGGAACATGGGCAATCATTTCCTGGAGATGGTAATGGTAATTATTTCTTTTGGCAGGCATAATTGGAACATGAAATTTAAGGATGTTACCTCTACTGCTCAAGTAGAGGCTGACTTTGCATAACATTCAAGCTTAGCTGCTAGATCTGTTGTAGAACTTTAAAGGCAATATTGTGTTGATGATGGTGGTTCATGCCACTTAAGTTTCAAGGATGAAAGGTTGGGCAATAATTTCCCGGAGATGGTAATTTTTCTATTGGCAAGAAGAATTGGAACATGAAATATAAGGATGGTACCTCTGCTGCTCAAGCAGCGGCTGAGTTTGCAGAACATGCAAGCCTAGCTGCCAGAACTGTTGTAGATCTTTCAAGGCAATATTGTGTTGATTATGGTGGTTCATGCCACTTAGGTTTCAAAGATGAAAGGCTAGAACATGAGCAATCATTTCCTGGAGATGGTAATGGTAATTTTTATATTGCCAGGCAGAATTGAAACATGAAATTTAAGGATGCTACCTCTGCTGCTCAAGCAGCGGCTGAGTTTGCAAAACATGCAAGCCTAGCTGCCAGAGCTGTTGTAGAACTTTCAAGGCAATATTGTGTTGATGATGGTGGTTCATGCCACTTTGGTTTCAATGATGAAAGGTTGGAACATGGGCAATTATTTCCTCGAGATGGTAATGGTAATTTTTCAGTTGGCAGGAAGAATTGGAACATGAAATTAAAGGATGCTACCTCAGCTGCTCAAGCAGCGGCTGAGTTTACAGAACATGCAGGCCTAGCTGCCAGAGCTGTTGGAGAACTTTGAAGGCAATATTGTGTTGATGATGGTGGTTCATGCCACTTAGGTTTCAAGGATTAAAGGTTGGAACATGGGCAATCATTTCCTGGAGATGGTAATGGTAATTTTTCTGTTGGCAGGCAGAATTGGAACATGAAATTTATGATGCTACATCTGCTGCTCAAGCAACGACTGAGTTTGCAGAACATGCAAGCCTTGTTGCCAGAGCTGTTGTAGAACTTTCAATGCAATATTGTGTTGATGATGGTGGTTCATGCCACTTAGGTTTCAAAGATGAAAGGCTCGGCAATAATTTCCTGGAGATGGTAATTTTTCTATTGGCAAGAAGAATTGAACATGAAATTTAAGTATGGTACCTCTGCTGCTCAAGCAGCGGCTGAGTTTGCAGAACATGCAAGCCTAGCTGCCAGAACTGTTGTAGATCTTTCAAGGCAATATTGTGTTGATGATGGTGGTTCATGCCACTTAGCTTTCAAAGATGAAAGGCTAGAACATGAGAAATCATTTCCTGGAGATGGTAATGGTAATTTTTCTACTGCCAGGCAGAATTGAAACATGAAATTTAAGGATAATACCTCTGCTGCTCAAGCAGCGGCTGAGTTTGCAAAACATGTAAGCCTAGCTGCCAGAGCTGTTGTAGAACTTTCAAGGCAATATTGTGTTGATGATGGTGGTTCATACCACTTAGGTTTCAATGATGAAAGGTTGGAACATGGGCAATTATTTCCTCGAGATGGTAATGGTAATTTTTCAGTTGGCAGGAAGAATTGGAACATGAAATTAAAGGATGCTACCTCAGCTGCTCAAGCAGCGGCTGAGTTTACAGAACATGCAGGCCTAGCTGCCAGAGCTGTTATAGAACTTTGAAGGCAATATTGTGTTGATGATGGTGGTTCATGCCACTTAGGTTTCAAGGATGAAAGGTTGGAACATGGGCAATCATTTCCTGGAGATGGTAATGGTAATTTTTCTGTAGGCAGGCAGAATTGGAACATGAAATTTATGATGCTACATCTGCTGCTCAAGCAACGACTGAGTTTGCAGAACATGCAAGCCTTGTTGCCAGAGCTGTTGTAGAACTTTCAATGCAATATTGTGTTGATGATGGTGGTTCATGCCACTTAGGTTTCAAGGATGAAAGGTTGGAACATGGGCAATCATTTCCTGGAGATGGTAATGGTAATTATTCTTTTGGTAGGCAGATTTGGAACAGGAAATTTAAGGATGCTACCTCTCCTGCTCAAGCAGCGCCTGAGTTTGCAGAACATGCAAGCCTAGCTGCCAGAGCTATTATAGAACTTTCAAGGCAATATTGTGTTGATGATGGTGGTTCATGCCACTTAGGTTTCAAGGATGAAAGGTTGGAACATGGGCAATCATTTCCTGGAGATGGTAATGGTAATTTTTCACTTAGCAGGCAGAATTGGAACATGAAATAAAAGATGCTACCTCTGCTTCTCAAGCAGCGGCTGAGTTTACAGAACATGCTGGCCTAGCTGCCAGAACTGTTATAGAACTTTCAAGGCAATATTGTGTTGATGATGGTGGTTCATGCCACTTAGGTTTCAAGGATAAAAGGTTGGAACATGGACAATCATTTCCTGGAGATGGTAATGGTAATTGTTTCTTTTGGCAGGCATAATTGGAACATGAAATTTAAGAATGGTACCTCTGCTGCTCAAGTACATGCTGACTTTGCATAACATTCAAGCTTAGCTGTCAGATCTGTTGTAGAACTTTAACGGCAATATTGTGTTGATGATGGTGGTTCATGCCACTTAAGTTTCAAGGATGAAAGGTTGGGCAATCATTTCCTGGAGATGGTAATTTTTCTGTTGGCAAGAAGAATTGGAACATGAAATTTAAGGATGGTACCTCTGCTGCTCAAGCAGTGGTTGAGTTTGCAGATCATGCAAGCCTAGATGCCAAAGTTGTTGTAGATCTTTCAAGGCAATATTGTGTTGATGATGGTGGTTCATGCCACTTAGGTTTCAAAGATGAAAGGCTACAACATGGGCAATCATTTCCTGGAGATGGTAATGGTAATTGTTTCTTTTGGCAGGCATAATTGGAACATGAAATTTAAGGATGCTACCTCTGCTGCTCAAGTAGAGGCTGACTTTGCATAATATTCAAGCTTAGATGCCAGATTTTTGTAAAAATGTTAAGGCAATATTGTGTTGATAAAGGTGGTTCATGCCACTTAAGTTTCAAGGATGAAAGGTTGGGCAATCATTTCCTGGAGATGGTACTTTTTCTGTTGGCAAGAAGAATTAGAACATGAAATTTAAGGATGGTACCACTGCTGCTCAAGCAACAGCTGAGTTTGCAGAGCATGCAAGCCTAGATGCCAGAGCTGTTGTAGATCTTTCAAGGCAATATTGTATTGATGATGGTGGTTCATGCCACTTAGGTTTCAAAGATGAAAGGCTACAACATGGGCAATCATTTCCTGGAGATGGTAATGGGAATCGTTTCTTTTGGCAGGCATAATTGTACAGGAAATTTAAGGATGCTACCTCTGCTACTCAAGTAGAGGCTGACTTTGCATAACATTCAAGCTTAGCTGCCAGATCTTTGTAGAACTTTTAAGGCAATATTATGTTGATGAAGGTGGTTCATGCCACATAAGTTTCAAGGATGAAAGGTTGGGCAATCATTTCCTGGAGAAGGTAATTTTTCTGTTGGCAAGAAGAATTAGAACATGAAATTTAAGGATGGTACCACTTCTGCTCAAGCTGCGGCTGAGTTTGCAGAACATGCAAGCCTAGATGCCAGAGTTGTTGTAGATCTTTCAAGGTAATATTATGTTGATGATGGTGGTTCATGCCACTTAGGTTTCAAAGATGAATGGCTACAACATGGGAAATCATTTCCTGGAGATGGTAATGGTAATCGTTTCTTTTGGCAGGCATAATTGGAACATGAAATTTAAGGATGCTACCTCTGCTGCTCAAGTAGAGGCTGACTTTGCATAACATTTAAGCTTAGCTGCTAGATCTGTTGTAGAACTTTAAAGGCAATATTGTGTTGATGATGGTGGTTCATGCCACTTAAGTTTCAAGGATGAAAAGTTGGGCAATCATTTCCTGGAGATGGTAATTTTTCTGTTGGCAAGAAGAATTGGAACATGAAATTTAAGGATGGTACCATTGCTGCTCAAGCAGCGGCTGAGTTTGTAGAACATGCAAGCCTAGCTACCAGAGTTGTTGTAGATCTTTCAAGGCAATATTATGTTGATGATGATGGTTCATGCCACTTAGGTTACAAAGATGAAAGGCTAGAACATGGGCAATCATTTCCTGGAGATGGTAATGGTAATTTTTCTGTTGCCAGGCAGAATTGAAACATGAAATTTAAGGATACTACCTCTGCTGCTCGAGCAGCAGCTGAGTTTGCAGAACATTCAAGCTTAGCTGCCAGATCTGTTGTAGAACTTTAAAG
Source organism: Nicotiana tomentosiformis (assembly GCF_000390325.3). Classification (NCBI taxonomy): domain Eukaryota; kingdom Viridiplantae; phylum Streptophyta; class Magnoliopsida; order Solanales; family Solanaceae; genus Nicotiana; species Nicotiana tomentosiformis. Next base: position 2,016,624 of record NW_027174561.1, read on the forward strand.
GCATTATTGTGTTGATGATGGTGGTTCATGCCACAAAGTTTCAATGATGAAATGTTGGAACATGGGCAATCATTTCCTCGAGATGGTAATGGTAATTTTTCAGTTGGCAGGCAAAATTGGAAAATGAATTTAAAGGATGTTATCTCTGCTGCTTAAGCAGTGGCTGAGTTTACAGAACATGCAGGCCTAGCTGCGAGAGATGTTGTAGAACTTTCAAGGCAATAATGTGTTGATGATGGTGGTTCATGCCACTTAGGTTTCATGGATGAAAGGTTGGAACATGGGCAATCATTTCCTGGAGATGATAATGGTAATTGTTTCTTTTGGCAGGCATAATTGTAACATGAAACTTAAGGATGCTACCTCTACTGCTCAAGTAGAGGCTGACTTTGCATAATATTCAAGCGTAGCTGCCAGATCTGCTATAGAACTTTAAAGGCAATATTGTGTTGATGATGGTGGTTCATGCCACTTAAGTTTCAAGGATGAAAGGTTGGGTAATCATTTCCTGGAGATGGTAATTTTTCTGTGGGCAAGAAGAATTGGAACATGAAATTTAAGGATGGTACCTCTGCTGCTCAAGTAGCGGTTGAGTTTGCAGAACAAGCAAGACTAGCTGCCAGAGCTGTTGTAGATCTTTCAAGACATAATTGTGTTGATGATGGTGGTTCATGCCACTTAGGTTTCAAAGATAAAAGGCTAGAACATGGGCAATCATTTCCTGGAGATGGTAATGGTAATTTTTCTGTTGCCAGGCAGAATTGGAACACAAAATTTAAGGATGCTACCTCTGCTGCTCAAGCAGCGGCTGAGATTGCAGAACATGCAAGCCTAACTGCCAGAGCTATTGTAGAACTTTCAAGGTAATATTGTGTTGATGATGGTGGTTCATGCCACTTAGATTTCAAGAATGAAAGATTGGAACATGGGCAATCATTTCCTGGAGATGGTAATGGTAATTTTTCAGTTGGAAGGTAGAATTGGAACATGAAATTCAAGGATGCTACCTCAGCTGCTAAAGCAGCGGCTGGGTTTACAGAACATGTAGGCCTAGCTGCCAGAGCTGTTGTAGAACTTTCAAGACAATATTGTGTTGATGATGGTGGTTCATGCCACTTAGATTTCAAGGATGAAAGGTTGGAACATGGGCAATCATTTCATGGATATGGTAATTTTTCTGTTGACAGGCAGAATTGGAACATGAAATTTAAGGATACTACCTCAGCTACTCAAGAAGCGGCTGAGATTGCAGAACATGCAAGCCTAGCTGCCCGAGCTGTTGTAGAAATTTAAAGGCAATAGTGTGTTGATGATGGTGGTTCATGCCACTTAGGTTTCAAGGATGAAAGGTTGGAACATGGGCAATCATTTCCTGGAGATGGTAATTTTTCTGTTGACAGGCAGAATTGGAACATGAAATTTAAGGATGCTACCTCTGCTGCTCAAGAAGCGGCTGAGTTTGCAGAACATGCAAGCCTAGCTGCCAGAGCTGTTGTAGAAATTTAAAGGCAATAGTGTGTTGATGATGGTGGTTCATGCCACTTAGGTTTCAAGGATGAAAGGTTGGAACATGGGAAATCATTTCCTGGAGATGGTAATGGTAATTTTTCTGTTGGCAGGCACAATTGGAACATGAAATTTAAGGATGCTACCTCTGCTGCTCAAGCAGCGGCTGAGTTTACAGAACATGCAGACCTAGCTGCCAGAGCTGTTGTAGAACTTTCAAGACAATATTGTGTTGATGACGGTGGTTCATGCCACTTAGATTTCAAGGATGAAAGGTTGGAACATGGGCAATCATTTCATGGATATGGTAATTTTTCTGTTGACAGGCAGAATTGGAACATGAAATTTAAGGATGCTACCTTTGCTGCTCAAGAAGCGGCTGAGATTGTAGAACATGCAAGCCTAGCTGCCAGAGCTGTTGTAGAAATTTAAAGGCAATAGTGTGTTGATGATGGTGGTTCATACCACTTAGGTTTCAAGGATGAAAGGTTGGAACATGGGCAGTCATTTCCTGGAGATGGTAATTTTTTTGTTGACAGGCAGAATTGGAACATGAAATTTAATGATGCTACCTCTGCTGCTCAAGAAGCGGCTGAGTTTGCAGAACATGCAAGCCTTGCTGCCAGAGATGTTGTAGAAATTTAAAGGCAATAGTGTGTTGATGATGGTGGTTCATGCCACTTAGGTTTCAAGGATGAAATGTTGGAACATGGGCAATCATTTCCTGGAGATGGTAATGGTAATTTTTCTGTTGTCAGGTAGAATTGGAACATGAAATTTAAGGATGCTACCTCTGCTGCTCAAGCAGCGCCTGAGTTTGCAGAACATGCAAGCCTAGTTGCTAGAGCTATTATAGAACTTTCAAGGTAATATTGTGTTGATGATGGTGGTTCATGCCACTTAGGTTTCAAGGATGAAAGGTTGGAACATGGGCAATCATTTCCTGGAGATGGTAATGGTAATATTTCACTTAGCAGGCAGAAATGGAACATGAAATTAAAGGATGCTACCTCTGCTTCTCAAGCAGCGACTGAGTTTCCAGAATATGCAGGCTTTGCTGCCAGAATTATTGTAGAACTTTCAAAGCAATATTGAGTTGATGATGGTGGTTCATGCCACTTAGGTTTCAAGGATGAAAGGTTGGAACATGGGCAATCATTTTCTGGAGATGGTAATGGTAATTGTTTCTTTTGGCAGGCATAATTGGAACATGAAATTTAAGGATGGTACCTCTGCTGCTCAAGTAGAGGCTGACTTTGCATAACATTCTAGCTTAGCTGCCAGATCTGTTGTAGAACTTTAAAAGCAATATTGTGTTGATGATGGTGGTTCATGCCACTTAGATTTCAAGGATGAAAGGTTGGAACATGGGGAATCATTTCATGGATATAGTAATTTTTCTGTTGACAGGCAGAATTGGAACATGAAATTTAAGGATGCTACCTCTGCAGCTCAAGCAGCAGTTGAGATTGCAGAACATGCAAGCCTAACTGCCAGAGCTGTTGTAGAACTTTCAAGGTAATATTGTGTTGATGATGGTGGTTCATGCCACTTAGATTTCAATGATGAAAGGTTGGAACATGGGCAATCATTTCCTGGAGATGGTAATGGTAATTTTTCAATTGGAAGGCAGAATTGGAACATGAAATTAAAGAATGCTACCTCTGCTGCTCAAGCAGCGGCTGAGTTTACAGAACATACAGGCCTAGCTGCCAGAGCTGTTATAGAACTTTCAAGACAATATTGTGTTGATGATGGTGGTTTATGCCACTTAGATTTCAAGGATGAAAGGTTGGAACATGGGCAATCATTTCATGGATATGGTAATTGTTATATTTCTGTTAGTAGGTAGAATTGGAACATGAAATTTAAGGATGCTACCTCTGCTGCTCAAGCAGCGGCTGAGTTCGCATAATATTCAAGGCAATATTGATGGCACAAAGTAGGCAAAAGTCTTATTCCGACGTCCGACGTCGTGATCTGGAATTTGAGGTTGGTGATTGGGTTTTCCTGAAGATCTCGCCGATGAAGGGTGTTATGCGTTTTGGGAAGAAGGGTAAGTTGAGTCCGCGGTATATTGGGCCGTACAAAATTCTTCGACGAATTGGACAGGTTGCTTACGAGTTAGAATTGCCATCTGAATTGGAATTTGTCCACCCGGTATTCCATGTATCTATGTTGAGGAAATGTATTGGAGACCCTTCTCGGGTCGTCCCTATCAAAGATGTACAAGTTACAAAGGATCTATCATATGATGAAGTGCCAGTGGCTATATTAGATCGACAAGTCCGCAAGCTGAGAACAAAGGATGTAGCTTCCGTGAAAGTATTATGGAGGAACAAGAATATAGAAGAAATGACATGGGAAGCAGAAGAGGAGATGAAGTCTAAATACCCTTACCTATTCCAGAGTGAAAATAACGAGGATGCCGGGGGAAAGAAGGATGCATTATAAGGTGAAACGGCTCTATGAGGTAAGCAATAGCTTCTGAATACTCTTTTTTTTAATACAAAATGGTGATATGCAGATAATGTACATATCCATAATGCTTTGTATAGTCTTGTATGGCCATAGGTTGGGTTTAACTGCTTGCAAGTTTGGCTAGTGTCCATTTTATAGGGAAAATCAGCCGGAAATCTCCGTCGGAATCCACGATGAGTTAGACACCCCATAAACCCTTACATTCGAGGACGAATGTTCCTAAGGGGGAGAGGATGTTACAAACCAAATTCGCATACCATAGATCACGCCGTAAGTTAGTCGACGTAAATCCAAGAAGAGATTATCTTTGAGATGATAAGAAGTTAATCCTATTGGTCTTAAACGATACAAGGGTGTATAAGAGTGGTTAACAAGTATTAGAAGTTAAACGAATCAAGGATGTTGTAACCCGTATTTTCGGGTAACACTAGAGGTGATTAACTGTCCCAAGAGGTCTTGTTTTAATGTATTTGAATCATATAATATCCGTATCATAAGTCTTGAAGTCAAGCGAGTTATGAAACAAAAGTCGATAAAATTTGTCGCAACCTAGGTTTATAATTTTACTTAAACATTATGTCAAATGTTACTGAATTTTTCTCCCAATGTGCTTGGAATTATGGGGTGATCTACCTATAAAATTGAATATCTATGAGTCTAGTTTCCAACGCATTAAACCGTTAGTCAATACGATCTCGGAATAGAGAGATATTCGCGTTTTCGTGAGAGTGCGCCAAGCTGCTCTCTATGGGGCCCACAAAGGCGGTTTAAGACATATGGACATATATAGGATACCTCAACCCCGGTTTAAGTCATTATTTTTTCAGTATATTCAGACCTTATAACCCTAAAAACAGTCTCTCAAGGTTCTCTCATGATCCAAGACACAAACAAAGGGCAAACAACACAAATCAAATGTCGGGAATCCCGTGGCGCTAGTAAGTTTCTTGTTCCTCTTGTTGTTGCTGATTTTTGTGTTGTTCCAGCTCGTGTGGGAGGTTGTTTTATGTGCTTTATGTTCTGTAAATACACCTTCAAGTTTTTAATATCAACCCTAGGTGATTTCAAGTCTTCTAAAGTAATTCTAGTGCCGAAAAACCCAAATTAATTGCTAGTTTTGCTTCCTTGTTCTTGTGGCAGAATTGAAGGGATATTTCGTGGAAAATTAAGGTCAAATTGGAGTTGTTCTTTCTGTTTAATGGTAAGGAACCTCTTACTCTATATATATTTAAGATTATCCAAGTTGTGGCTAAGTCGTTGATGCTAGAACTTGTGAAATATATATCGAAAGGCTTGGTAGTAATGTTGTTAGTTGGTGGACTATTTTGGAGGCTCAATATGATTATTAATGATGTTGTTTGGGCTGTTTGGTGATTGTATTGACTTGTGGGAAGTCATATAAATAGGGGAGGTGCTGTCCGTTTCATCGTAAAATAGGTTGCGGTCGATACATAATAGTTACGACGCTTAAACGATAATGATAGTGTCATTTCTCTTATTGTAGACTAAGGAGTCGTGACATTTGCATAGCTTGAGGTTGGGCAGTATATACAAGGTATGTGAGGCTATCCCCTTCATTCTTTTGCACGACTCCGATTGTACATAATGTAATGAACGAACTCCCAAAGATACTCTACTCTTAGAAGCTAGCAGTACTTACATTGCTGCCCTTCTTATGAAACGATTGATATTGATGTTACTTCTCTTATTCTTATATTATCAATGTTGTTGGTAGTTCCTGATTCTTATAAGATTCTTGATGAAGAGTTAATCCTAATAACGTGTACGAAGGATACCGACCTTACGTCACTCCGAAAGGTTCAAAATGTGATTCCAATGAGTCCAGCATGCATCATATATATGTATCTATTTTACTCTACCGAGCCGCGCTATAGTCAGCCGGGTATGGCACCTATTGTGAAACCACTGATCAGTTGGGTTTTACCGAGCTCCACGTGGCCGGGTACGATTCTACCGAGCCCTATGATGGCCGGGTACATTTTACCGAGCCTATTATGGCCGGGTACGATATGATGATGATGCCCACAAAGGCGTATGTTTAAAAGTTTATGTATATATATATGTATGTATCATGTATTTCATGTCAGTAGCCCTCAAAGGTACCCAGATGTCACAGGTTGTATATTCCCTATCACTGTTTACATTATTGTTCTTACTTATGCTTTCCTGCCTTACATACTCAGTACTTTATTTGTACTGACGTCCTTTTTATTTGTGGACGCTGCATGTCATACTGTAGGTCCTGATAGACGGGTAGACGCAGCTCCCCCATCACAGTAGGCTATCCGGTTCAGCGTTATTGGCAAGATCCTTTCTTCGGACTTGCCGTGGTCTTGGTATGCATTTTTGTTATAGACATTATGGGTATGTCGGGGCCCTGTTCCGGAAATGTTGTAGCACTTATGTTCTTTTAGAGGCTCATAGACAGGTGTCGACTCATGTATGGTTTAGAATGCCTTGTCGGCTGATTTTTGTTGTATAGTCTTTCATGGCACCATGGTAGCTCGTACCTTATATATAGTTTCTTGACAGTCTTGTCATCCCATGTTACGTATGTTCATGACATTATCTTTCATTGTTGGATGTTCATGATCCATGTCTACCATTTATATTGGTCTTGTCGGCCCTTAAAGATAATAAGGAAGGTTAGATAAAATGTACGTTGTTGCTCGGCAAGTATGGCTCGGGTGCTAGTCATGACCCTCCAGTTGGGTCGTGACAAACTTGGTATCAGAACAAGTCTGTCTTAGGGGTTGTCTATGAGCCGTGTCTAGTAGAGTTTTGATTATGGATGTGTAGCGCGCCGCATTTATAATCAGGAGGCTACATGACATCGAGGGTTGTTACCTTCTTCCTAAATCTAGATCGTGCATAGAGTTGAGTCGTAAGTGTTCATATCTAATAATCACATTGTTTTCTTTCAGCTATGCCTTCGACTAGGAAGCAAGCGATTAGTAAACGGCTTGATACAGCTGTGGGAGAGGGTAACATTCAGGTGCTTCCAGCCAGAGCAAGCCAAAGTGAGGCTCAGAGTGAGATGCTGTCTCATACCTCTCCGTCTCCTCCAGAGGATATTAGGAGGCACCCAGTACATCCAGTTCCCCCGTCTGGGACTACAGACCACGATATGCGCAGTGCGGTGCAGTTGTTGACTAGCTTGGTAGCTGCTCAGGCTCAGAGGCAGAATATCGGTGTTGCTGATAAATCGGTTAGTGCGAGAGTTCGTGATTTTATTAATCTAGACCCTCCAGTGTTTACCGGATCAGATCCCAAGGAGGACCCACAAACATTTATTGATCAGGTTCATCGTACATTGCGGGTTATGCATGCTAATGATACAAAGGTAGTAGAGTTGGCTTCTTATCGGTTACGGGATTTAGCGGTTTTCTGGTATGATAGTTGGGAGAGATCTAGGGGTCCGAACGCTCTTCCAGCCGTGTGGAAGGAATTTTCTGAGGCCTTTCTTCGTCACTACTTGCCAGTTGAGATACGACGAGCAAGAGCTGATAAGTTCTTGAACCTTCGACAGGGTAATATGAGTGTACGAGAGAATAGTATACAATTTGATTCTTTAGCAAGGTATGCTCCCCATATGGTGGCCGAAATGAGTGATAGGGTGCATCTGTTCGTGAACGGGTTGGGACCACATCTGATAAATGAGTGCACAACAACCTCCTTGTAGAGGGCATGGATATTTCCCGTATTCAGGCTTATGCCTAGACCCTAGAGGATCGTAAGCGCCAGCAAAGGGCAGATAGGGAGCAGGATAGGGGCCAGCATAAGAGGGCGAGATTTGTAGGGTATTCTGATGAGTTCAGAGGCAGTATCAGGCCCCAATCTTCGAGGAGTTCGGCGCCACCTGTAGCTAGTGCTCCTTCATAGTTTCAGAGGCCTCGGTATGATCGATTTACCTATTCTGGTTCAGGTCAGAGTTCGAGGGTATCAGGTTCACAATTTCATAGAGATACTAGTCAGACGAGACCCCCAACACCTCATTGTGATCAGTGCGGCAAGGCCCACTTTGGACTGTGCCGTCGAGGTTTCGATGCGTGCTATTCGTGCGGACAGCCTGGCCATATGATGCGGGATTGTCCTAACATAGGAGGTGGTGGTATGGCTCGACCGACTGGATCTGTGTCTGGTTCTTCCTCATCAGTTCGACCTCCAGCACAAGGTTTTCAACAGTCGACAGGTCGTGGTAGAGGTAGAGGTTCAGTGCCGAGTTCGAGTGGTGCTCAAAATTGAACCTATGCTCTAGTAGGTCGACAAGATCTTGAATCGTCTCCGGATGTTGTTATAGGTATATTGTCTGTGTTTTCTTATGATGTATATGCGCTAATTGATCCAGGATCTACCTTATCATATGTTACACCCTTTATGGCTAATAAGTTTGGCATTGAACCTGAATTGATAAGTAAACCACTTGCGGTATCCACTCCGTTAGGAGATTCTGTGATTGCTAGAAGGGTATATAAAGGTTGCACTGTGATGATTTGTAGTCGTCAAACCTTGGCAAATTTATTTGAGTTAGAAATGGTTGATTTCGATGTGATAATGGGAATGGACTGGTTGGCCTCATGCTATGCAAATGTTGACTGTCGTACGAAGATGGTTAGGTTTCAGTTTCCAGGTGAACCCACCATTGAATGGAAGGGGAACATTGCTATGCCGAAAGGTAGGTTTATTTCCTATCTTAAGGCAAGGAAGATGATCTCAAAAGGTTACATTTATCATCATGTTCGCGTTAGGGATGCGGAGGCGAAGCCGCCTACTGTACAATCAATCCCCGTGGTCAATGAATTTCTAGATGTTTTCCCAGATGAACTCCCAGACCTTCCTCCTGAAAGGGAGATTGAGTTTAGCATTGATGCGTTGCCTGACACTCAACCAATCTCTATCCCTCCATACAGGATGGCCCCGGAAGAGTTGCGAGAGTTGAAGGCGCAGTTGAAGGACTTGCTGGATAAGGGTTTCATTAGGCCTAGTACTTCACCTTGGGGTGCACCAGTCTTGTTCGTGCAGAAGAAAGATGGGTCGTTAAGGATGTGTATCGATTATCGACAGTTGAATAAGTTCACAATAAAGAACAAATATCCACTTCCAAGGATTGATGACCTGTTTGACCAACTCCAGGGTGCCAAGTATTTCTCCAAGATTGACTTGCGTTCAGGGTATCATCAGGTAAGGGTTAAGGATAAGGATATTCCAAAGACGGCCTTCCGGACAAGATATGGGCACTTTGAGTTCTTGGTGATGTCGTTCGGGCTAACAAATGCCCCAACAGCTTTTATAGATCTCATGAATAGTGTATTCAGGCCCTATCTTGATGTGTTCGTGATCGTATTAATTGATGACATTTTGGTGTATTCTCGTTCGGAGGCGGAACATGCGGGCCACTTGCGGATAGTATTACAGACCCTTCAGGATCATAAGTTATATGCTAAGCTCTCTAAATGTGAATTCTGGCTGAACTCAGTAGCATTCCTTGGCCATGTGATATCTGATGAGGGTATTAGTGTCGACACTCAGAAGATCGATGCAGTGAAGAATTGGCCGAGACCTACAACACCATCAGAAGTCCGCAGCTTCCTGGGGCTAGCAGGATATTATAGGCGGTTTGTAGAAGGGTTTTCCTCTATATCAGCACCATTGACTAAGTTAACACAGAAAGCTACCAAGTTCCAGTGGTCTGATGCTTGTGAACATAGTTTTCAGGAGCTAAAGAATCGATTGACATCTGCGCCAGTGCTCACTCTCCCAGAAGGAACAGAAGGTTATGTGGTATATTGTGATGCCTCAGGTATAGGTTTGGGGTGCGTATTGATGCAACGTGGGAAGGTGATTGCTTATGCATCAAGACAATTGAAGAAGCATGAAAAGAATTACCCGACTCATGATTTGGAATTGGCTGCAGTAATATATGCTTTGAAGATATGGCGGCACTACTTATACGGCGTCCATGTTGACATCTACACAGATCACAAGAGTTTACAATACATCTTCAAGCAGAAGGAGTTGAATTTGAGGCAGCGTAGGTGGCTTGAATTACTGAAAGACTACGATGTCGAGATATTGTACCATCCCGGTAAAGCTAATGTTGTGGCAGACGCTCTCAGCCGTAAGTCAATGGGAAGCTTAATACATATTGAGGCAGGTAGACAAGGGTTGACCAAAGAGCTTCACCAGCTGGCCAATATGAGAATCAGATTGTTGGACTCTGATGACGGAGGTGTTACTGTACAGAATACAGCAGAATCATCTTTGGTAGCCGAGGTAAAAGCACGGCAATATGAAGATCCTACCTTAGTAAGATTGAGAGAGGGAATTCAGCAGTGTAAGATTATAGCTTTCAAGATCGGAGGAGATGGGACACTAAGATACCAGGGCCGATTATGTGTGCCTAGTGTGGCAGGGTTGCGAGAGAAGATTATGATTGAGATTCAACAGTCCCGATATTCTATCCATCCTGGCTCGACAAAGATGTATCATGACGTTAAGGAGCAGTATTGGTGGGATAACATGAAGAAGTCTATTGCAGAATTTGTAGCCCAGTGTCCTAATTGTCAACAAGTAAAGATCGAGCATCAAAAACCCAGTGGATTGATTCAGAATATAGAGATTCTGACCTGGAAATGGGAGGTGATTAATATGAACTTCATTATTGGATTACCTCGCTCTTATCATAAGTTTGACTCCATTTGGGTGATAGTTGATCAACTTACAAAATCTGCCCATTTTCTACCAGTTAAGACAACTTACACGGCTGAAGATTATGCGAAGTTGTATATCAAGGAGATTGTTAGGCTTCATGGTGTGCCGGTATCTATTATATCAGAATGAGGAGCTCAATTTACGGCTAACTTTTGGAGGTCTTTTCAGAAGGGTTTAGGCACACAAATAAATCTCAGCACTGCATTCCATCCGCAGACTGATGGATAGGCTGAACGTACCATCCAGACGCTGGAAGATATGCTACGAGCATGTGTTCTAGATTTCAAGGGGAATTGGGATGACCATCTGGCACTTATAGAATTTGCCTACAATAATAGCTACCATTCCAGTATTAAAATGGCCCCGTATAAGGCACTGTACGGGAGGAGATGTAGATCACCAGTTGGATGGTTTGAAGTCGGTGAGACAGAATTATATGGGCCAGATTTGATTCACCAAGCCATTGAGAAGGTGAAAGTGATACAAGAGCGGCTGAGGACGGCAGAAATCAGGCAAAAATCATATTCCGATGTCCGACGTCGGGATCTGGAATTTGAGGTTGGTGGTTGGGTTTTCCTGAAGATCTCCCCGATGAAGGGTGTTATGCGTTTTGGGAAGAACGGTAAGTTGAGTCCGCGGTATATTGGGCCGTACAAAATTCTTCGACGAATTGGACAAGTTGCTTACAAGTTAGAATTGCCATATGAATTGGAATTTGTCCACCCGGTATTCCATGTATCTATGTTGAGGAAATGTATTGGAGACCCTTCTCGGGTTGTCCCTATCAAAGATGTACAAGTTACAAAGGATCTATCATATGATGAAGTGCCAGTGGCTATATTAGATCGACAAGTCCGCAAGCTGAGAACAAAGGATGTAGCTTCCGTGAAAGTATTATGGAGGAACAAGAATATAGAAGAAATGACATGGGAAGCAGAAGAGGAGATGAAGTCTAAATACCCTTACCTATTCCAGAGTGAAAATAACGAGGATGCCGGGGGAAAGAAGGACGCATTATAAGGTGAAACGGCTCTATGAGGTAAGCAATAGCTTCTGAATACTCTTTTTTTAATACAAAATGGTGATATGCAGATAATGTACATATCCATAATGCTTTGTATAGTCTTGTATGGCCATAGGTTGGGTTTAACTGCTTGCAAGTTTGGCTAGTGTCCATTTTATAGGGAAAATCAGCCGGAAATCTCCGTCGGAATCCACGATGAGTTAGACACCCCATAAACCCTTACATTCGAGGACGAATGTTCCTAAGGGGGAGAGGATGTTACAAACCAAATTCGCATACCATAGATCACGCCGTAAGTTAGTCGACGTAAATCCAAGAAGAGATTATCTTTGAGATGATAAGAAGTTAATCCTATTGGTTTTAAATGATACAAGTGTGTGTGAGAGTGGTTAACAACTATTAGAAGTTAAACGAATCAAGGATGTTGTAACCCGTATTTTTGGGTAACACTAGAGGTGATTAACTGTCCCAAGAGGTCTTGTTTTAATGTATTTGAATCATATAATATCCGTATCATAAGTCTTGAAGTCAAGTGAGTTATGAAACAAAAGTCGATAAAATTTGTCGCAACCTAGGTTTATAATTTTACTTAAACATTATGTCAAATGTTACTGCATTTTTCTCCCAATGTGCTTGGAATTATGGGGTGATCTACCTATAAAATTGAATATCTATGAGTCTAGTTTCCAACGCATTAAACCGTTCATCGATACGATCTCGGAATAGAGAGATATTCGCGTTTTCGCGAGAGTGCGCCAAGCTGCTCTCTATGGGGCCCACAAAGGCGGTTTAAGACATATGGACATATATAGGATACCTCAACCCCGGTTTAAGTCATTATTTTTTCAGTATATTCAGACCTTATAACCCTAAAAACAGTCTCTCAAGGTTCTCTCATGATCCAAGACACAAACAAAGGGCAAACAACACAAATCAAATGTCGGGAATCCCGTGGCGCTAGTAAGTTTCTTGTTCCTCTTGTTGTTGCTGATTTTTGTGTTGTTCCAGCTCGTGTGGGAGGTTGTTTTAAGTGCTTTATGTTCTGTAAATACACCTTCAAGTTTTTAATATCAACCCTAGGTGATTTCAAGCCTTCTAAAGTAATTCTAGTGCCGAAAAACCCGAATTAATTGCTAGTTTCGCTTCCTTGTTCTTGTGGCAGAATTGAAGGGATATTTCGTGGAAAATTAAGGTCAAATTGGAGTTGTTCTTTCTGTTTAAAGGTAAGGAACCTCTTACTCTATATATATTTAAGATTATCCAAGTTGTGGCTAAGTCGTTGATGCTAGAACTTGTGAAATATATATCGAAAGGCTTGGTAGTAATGTTGTTAGTTGGTGGACTGTTTTGGAGGCTCAATATGATTATTAATGATGTTGTTTGGGCTGTTTGGTGATTTTATTGACTTGTGGGAAGTCATATAAATAGGGGAGGTGCTGTCCGTTTCATCATAAAATAGGTTGCGGTCGATACATAATAGTTACGACGCTTAAACGATAATGATAGTGTCATTTCTCTTATTGTAGACTAAGGAGTCGTGACATTTGCATAGCTTGAGGTTGGGCAGTATATACAAGGTATGTGAGGCTATCCCCTTCATTCTTTTGCACGACTCCGATTGTACATAATGTAATGAACGAACTCCCAAAGATACTCTACTCTTAGAAGCTAGCAGTACTTACATTGCTGCCCTTCTTATGAAACGATTGATATTGATGTTACTTCTCTTATTCTTATATTATCAATGTTGTTGGTAGTTCCTGATTCTTATAAGATTCTTGATGAATAGTTAATCCTAATAACGTGTACGAAGGATACCGACCTTACGTCACTCCGAAAGGTTCAAAATGTGATTCCAATGAGTCCAGCATGCATCATATATATGTATCTATTTTACTCTACCGAGCCGCGCTATAGTTAGCCGGGTATGGCACCTATTGTTCAACCACTGATCAGTTGGGTTTTACCGAGCTCCACGTGGCCGGGTACGATTCTACCGAGCCCTATGATGGCCGGGTACGTTTTACCGAGCCTATTATGGCCGGGTACGATATGATGATGATGCCCACAAAGGCGTATGTTTAAAAGTTTATGTATATATATATGTATGTATCATGTATTTCATGTCAGTAGCCCTCAAAGGTACCCAGATGTCACAGGTTGTATATTCCCTATCACTGTTTACATTATTGTTCTTACTTATGCTTTCCTGCCTTACATACTCAGTACTTTATTTGTACTGACGTCCTTTTTATTTGTGGACGCTGCATGTCGTACTGTAGGTCCTGATAGACGGGTAGACGCAGCTCCCCCATCACAGTAGGCTATCCGGTTCAGCGTTATTGGCAAGATCCTTTCTTCGGACTTACCGTGGTCTTGGTATGCATTTTTGTTATAGACATTATGGGTATGTCGGGGCCCTGTTCCGGCAATGTTGTAGCACTTATGTTCTTTTAGAGGCTCATAGATAGGTGTTGACTCATGTATGGTTTGGAATGCCTTGTCGGCTGATTTTTGTTGTATAGTCTTTGATGGCACCATGGTAGCTCGTACCTTATATATAGTTTCTTGACAGTCTTGTCGTCCCATGTTACGTATGTTCATGACATTATCTTTCATTGTTGGATGTTCATGATCCATGTCTACCATTTATATTGGTCTTGTCAGCCCTTAAAGATAATAAGGAAGGTTAGATAAAATGTACGTTAGTGCTCGGCAAGTATGGCCCGGGTGCTAGTCATGACCCTCCAGTTGGGTCGTGACAGTTTCAAGGATGAAAGGTTGGAACATGGGCAATCATTTCCTGGAGATGGTAATGGTAATTGTTTCTTTTGGCAGGCATAATTGGAACATTAAATTTAAGGATGCTACCTCTGCTGCTCAAGTAGAGGCTGACTTTGCATAACATTCAAGCTTAGCTGCCAGATCTGTTGTAGAACTTTGAAGGCAATATTGTGTTGATGATGGTGGTTCATGACACTTAAGTTTCAAGGATGAAAGGTTGGGCAATCATTTCTTGGAGATGGTAATTTTTCTGTTGGCAAGAAGAATAGGAACATGAAATTTAAGGATGGTACCTCTGCTGCTCAAGCAGCGGTTGAGTTTGCAAAAAATGCAAGCTTAGCTGCCAGAGCTGTTGTAGATCTTTCAAGGCAATATTGTGTTGATGATGGTGGTTCATGCCACTTAGGTTTCAAAGATGAAAGGCTAGAACATGGGCAATCATTTTCTAGAGATGGTACTGGTAATTTTTCTGTCGCAAGGAAGAATTGGAACATGAAATTTAAGGATGCTACCTCTGCTGCTCAAGCAGCAGCTGAGTTTGCAGAATATGCAAGCCTAGCTGCCAGAGCTGTTGTAGAACTTTCAAGGCAATATTGTGTTCATGATGGTGGTTCGTGCCACTTAGATTTCAATGATGAAAGGTTGCAACATGGGCAATCATTTCCTGAAGATGGTAATGGTAATTTTTCAGTTGGAAGGCAAAATTGGAACATGAAATTAAAGGATGCTACCTCTGCTGCTCAAGCAGCGGCTGAGTTCGCATAACATTCAAGGCAATATTGAGTTGATTATGGTGGTTCATGCCACTTAGGTTTCAAAGATGAAAGGTTGGAACATGGGCAATCATTTCCTGGAGATGGTAATTGTAATTTTTCTGTTGGCAGGTAGAATTGGAACATGAAATTTAAGGATTCTACCTCTGCTGCTCAAGCAGCGGCTGTGTTTGCAGAACATGCAGGCCTAGCTGCCAGAGCTGTTGTAGAACATTCAAGGCAATATTGTGTTGATGATGGTGGTTCATGCCACTTAGGTTTCAAGGATGAAAGGTTGGAACATGGGCAATCATTTCCTGGAGATGGTAATGGTAATTTTTCTGTTGGCTGGCAGAATTGGAATATGAAATTTAAGGATGCTACCTCTTCTGCTCAAGCAGCGGCTGAGTTTGCAGAACATGCAAGCCTAGCTGCCAGAGCTGTTGTAGAACTTTAAAGGCAATAGTGTGTTGATGATGGTGGTTCATGCCACTTAGGTTTCAAGGATGAAAGGTTGGAACATGGGCTATCATTTCCTGGAGATGGTAATGGTAATTTTTCTGTTGGCTGGCAGAATTGGAACATGAAATTTAAGGATGCTACCTCTGTTGCTCAACCAGCGGCTGAGTTTGCAGAACATGCAAGCCTAGCTGCCAGAGCTATTATAGAACTTTCAAGGCAATATTGTGTTGATGATGGTGGTTCATGCCACTTAGGTTTTAAGGATGAAAGGTTGGAACATGGGCAATCATTTCCTGGAGATGGTAATGGTAATATTTATGTTGGCAGGCAGAATTGGAACATGAAATTAAAAGATGCTACCTTTCTTGCTCAAGCAGCGGCTGAGTTTACAGAACATGCAGGCCTAGCTGCCAGAGCAATTGTAGAACTTTCAAGGCAATATTGTGTTGATGATGGTGGTTCATGCCACTTAGGTTTCAAAGACGAAAGGTTGGAACATGGGCAATCATTTCCTGGAGATGGTAATTGTAATATTTCTGTTAGTAGGTAGAATTGGAACATGAAATTTAAGGATGCTACCTCTACTGCTCAAGCAGCGGCTGAGTTCGCATAACATTCAAGGCAATATTGAGTTGATTATGGTGGTTCATGCCACTTAGGTTTCAAAGATGAAAGGTTAGAACATGGGCAATCATATCATGGATATGGTAATTTTTCTATTGGCAGGCAAAATTGGAACATGAAATTTAAGGATGCTACCTCTACTGCTCAAGCAGCGGCTAAGTTTGCAGAACATGCAAGCCTAGCTGCCAGAGCTGTTGTAGAAATTTAAAGGCAATAGTGTGTTGATGATGGTGGTTCATGCCACTTAGTTTTCAAGGATGAAAAGTTGCAACACGGGCAATCATTTCCTGGAGATGGTAATGGTAATTTTTCTGTTGGTAGGTAGAATTGGAACATGAAATTTAAGGATGCTACCTCTGCTGCTCAATCAGCGGCTGAGTTTGCAGAACATGCAAGCCTAGCTGCCAGAGCTATTATAGAACTTTCAAAGCAATATTGTGTTGATGATGGTTGTTCATGCCACTTAGGTTTCAAGGATGAAAGGTTGGAACATGGGCAATCATTTTCTAGAGATGGTAATGGTAATTGTTTCTTTTGGCAGGCATAATTGGAACAATAAATTTAAGGATGCTACCTATGCTGCTCAAGTAGAGTCTGACTTTACATAACATTCAAGCTTAGCTGCCAGATCTGTTGTAGAACTTTAAAGGCAATATTGTGTTGATGATGGTGGTTCATGCCACTTAGGTTTCAATGATGAAAGGTTGGAACATGGGCAATCATTTCCTCGATATGGTAATGGTAATTTTTCAGTTGGCAGGCAGAATTGGAACATGAAATTAAAGGATGATACCTCTGCTTCTCAAGCAGCGGCTGAGTTTACAAAACATGCTGGCCTAGCTGCCAGAACTGTTGTAGAACTTTCCAGGCAATATTGTGTTGATGATGGTGGTTCATGCCACTTAGGTTTCAAGGATGAAAGGTTGGAATGTGGGAAATCATTTTCTAGAGATGGTAATGGTAATTTTTCTGTTGGCAGGCAGAATTGGAACATGAAATTTAAGGATGCTACCTCTGTTGCTCAAGCAGCGGCTGATTTTACAGAACAAGCATAGAACTTTCAATGCAATATTGCGTTGATGATTTTGGTTCATGCCACTTAGGTTTCAAGGATGAAAGTCAGGAACATGGGCAATCATTTCCTGGAGATGGTAATGGTAATTCTTCTGTTGGCAGGCAGAATTAGAACATGATATTTAAGGATGTACCTATGCTGCTCAAGCAACGGCTGAGTTTGCAGAGCATGCAAGCCTAGCTTGCAGAGCTGTTGAAGAACTTTAAAGGCAATATTGTGTTGATGATGGTGGTTCATGCCACTTAGGTTTCAAGGATGAAAGGCAGGAACATGGGCAATCATTTCCTGGAGATGGTAATGGTAATTTTTTTCTATTGGCAGGCAGAATTGGAACAATAAATTTAAGGATGCTACCTCTACTGCTCAAGCAACGACTGAGTTTGCAGAACATGCAAGCCTAGCTGCCAGAGCTGTTGTAGAACTTTCAAGGCAATATTGTGTTGATGATGGTGGTTCATGCCACTTAGTTTTCAAGGATGAAAGGTTGGAACATGGGCAATCATTTCCTGGAGATGGTAATGGTAATGTTTTTGTTGGCAGGCAGAATTGGAACATGATATTTAAAGATGCTACCTCTGCTGTTCAAGTTGATTTTGCAGAGCATGCAAGCCTAGCTTCCAGAGCTGTTGTAGAACTTACAAGGCAATATTATGTAGGTGATAGTGGTTCATGCCACTTAGGTTTCAAGGATGAAAGGCAGGAACATGGGCAATCATTTCCTGGAGATGGTAATGGTAATTTTTCTGTTGGCAGGCAGAATTGGAACATAAAATTTAAGGATGCTACCTCTGCTGCTCAAGCAACGGCTGAGTTTGCAGAGCATGCAAGCCTAGCTTCCAGAGCTGTTGAAGAACTTTAAAGGCAATATTGTGTTGATGATGGTGGTTCATGCCTCTTAGGATTCAAGGATGAAAGGTTGGAACATGGGCAATCCTTTCCTGGAGATGGTAATGGTAATTTTTCAGCTGGCAAGCAGAATTGGAACATGAAATTTAAGGATGCTACCTCTGCTGCTCAAGCATCGACTGAGTTTGCAGAACATGCAAGCCTAGTTCATGCCACTTAGGTTTCAAGGATGAATGGTTGGAACATGGGCAATCATTTCCTGGAGATGGTAATGGTAATGTTTCTGTTGGCAGGCAGAATTGGAACATGAAATTTAAGGATGCTACCTCTGCTGCTCAAGCAGCGGCTGAGTTTACAGAACATGCAAGCCTAGATGCCAGTGTTGTTGTAGAACTTTCAATGAAATATTGTGTTGATGATGGTGGTTCATGCCACTTAGGTTTCAAGGATGAAAGGTTGGAACATGGGCAATCATTTCCTGGAGATGGTAATTTTTCTGTTGGTAGGTAGAATTGGAACATGAAATTTAAGGATGCTACCTCTACTGCTCAAGCAGCGGCTGAGTTTGCAGAACATGCAGGCCTAGCTGCCAGAGCTGTTGTAGAACTTTCAAGGCAATATTGCGTTGATGATTGTGGTTCATGCCACTTAGGTTTCAAGGATAAAAGGCTGGAACATGGGAAATCATTTCCTGGAGATGGTAATGGTAATTTTTCTGTTGGCCGGTAGAATTGGAAAATGAAATTTAAAGATGCTACCTCTGGTTTTCAAGCAACGACTGAGTTTGCAGAGCATGCAAGCCTAGCTTCCAGAGCTATTGAAGAACTTTAAAGGCAATATTGTGTTCATGATGGTGGTTCATGCCACTTAGGTTTCAAGGATGAAAGGTTGGAACATGGGCAATCATTTCCTGGAGATGGTAATTTTTGTGTTGGCAAGCAGAATTGGAACATGAAATTTAAGGATGCTACCTCTGCTGCTCAAGAAGCGGCTGAATTTACAGAACATGCAAGCCTAGATGCCAGTGTTGTTGTAGAACTTTCAATGAAATATTGTGTTGATGATGGTGGTTCATGCCACTTAGGGGTCTCCCCTTGAGCCTCAGACTGGGCCCCATCTACTGGGGGTACCCTGTTGGTCCCCTCACCTACTACTGTATCTCTCCTCTGGCTAGCCGTAGTCTTCCTAGTCACCGTCATCTGTGCATGCAAACACCAACACATAAGTTTAATTCAAATTTCCTATAACTCAGTTCTATAGCACGATTTAGATTTCAAAGAAGTGTAACCAACTCCTAAATGCCCTGTAGTTCCTTGCTTATATAATGTGGTGCACAACACATCTATAAACAAGACCCTACTAGACACGGCTTGTAGACTCCCTAGGACAGAACTGCTCTGATACCAAGTTTGTCACGCCCCGAACCTAGGAGCGAGACAAGCACCCCGTGCCTCACCTAACCTGGCGTACCAAATTGCGACTAAGGGACTCTGAACACATAATGTCATACTTTGGCCATGGGGCCACCTTGCAAGACAATTTGCGAAGCAAAATATAAAACTGAATGGAAACTAGCACTAACTAAATATCAATATAAAGCTAGGCCGACAAGGCCGTCATAGCTACTACAGCTGACAAACCACCAATTTATACAAACCCAACATACTGCACTAACCAACAGGATATGCCTACAAGCCTCTACTGATAGATGTACTGTGATCGGAACAGGGCCCCGACCTACCCATAACATATATACAGATATACATAAGATGTACACAAAACTCTAGACCTGGCAACTCCGAAAGACGTGGAGCTTACCGATCAGGCGGAACTCGGGAAACACCTACTGAGGAGGTCTACCCGTCTGTCTGTCTGAACCTGCACGCATGAAATGCAGCGCCCCCAAAAAAGGGACGTCAGTACGAAATAATGTACCGAGTATGTAAGGCAATAAAATAACTGAAATCTGAAACTGAACTGATAATATGATAACTGAAATTAACTGGGAGTCAAAGATGATCTGGAGATATACTTACCTGCTGATACTGACTCAACTCCTTCAATATAGTAAGTAAAATAATTGTACGGCCTTATAAGGCTCGGTATATATAACTGCTCTGCCATAGTAGGCTCGCTCATAGGCGCTCGGCCATACTAGGCTATGTATCTCGACCATGCTGGGCTCGCTCATAGGCGCTCGGCCACAGTAGGCTCGGTATATAACTTTCCATCTGATCAGAGGTTGCCCAATAGGGGCCTGCCCATCGATTATAGCTCGATGGTAATGAAAATACTGTAATACTGTATATATAGGCTTGTTGCTCTCTTGACTGGAAGAAGACAATACTAAATTGAATATAGAATCTCGATAAGGAATAATATTGTAACTTATGAGACTAGAATAGTGTGAATAAATTCATGAATATGAACTTCTCTTTTTGTCTCATTATTAACACATGTAGCTACGAGATCATGCCAAAATGAAGGAAGGCTTAGCCTTAACATACCTTATCACAATCTTTCCAATCACCAAGTTGAACTCACCTCTTCACACCTTAATCTACAAGAATGATAATAATACTATCGTTAAGTTACGAAAGGTACAACTATCGCACAACGAACGACAAACCTATTTTGTATTAAAACGGGCAGCATCTCCCCTATAATATGCCCTTCCTCCAAATTCAAGATAACACCAACAATACAAGAACAGAACAATAACAACATATATACATCATTTTCCAGCCCTATATACACCATCAAATACTACAAAATAGCCCAACCCACCCCAATCTCTTCGTACACAAAACGACCACCGTAGTAGTGTCAAACGACCCAAAAATATTATGACGAACGACCAGCCAACCACCCTAAATTTATATGGTGTTTATAAATCCCCTTCCTCCTCCAAAACTCCACAAAATAGTAGTAAAACACGCAGCCCAACAGCAACACAAAACAGTCCACAAAACAGTCCGCTACAAGTGAATAACTCGAACTCACTTTCCGATCACCGTCCCGTGAGTTCTTACAAGTATAGAACTACTTACCATGAATTTACAGCAGAAAAAATGGATGAAAGAGAGCAGTAAACTCACCTTATTTGTTGGATAACTCAGCTCCTATCTTGGTTCTTCAAACTCTAAGTTTTACCTCCAATTGGAACTTGAAAGGTAGAGAAAATCAATTAGGGTTTGTGGGAAATTTTTGGGAGGATTCTTTGCAGAGCTTATGTCTGGTTATTATGCTCTATTTTAAGTCTAATATATGAAGAAAATAGGCCCTTAAAATGCCTCTTTGGACGACCCGAAATGGCCCATTTTTGGGCTTTCATTTAAGCAAGTAGGTGACACACCTACTTGTCACCTTGCAGCTTGCGCAGTGTTGCAATAATGCCCATATCTCTCTACTCCGATGTCGTATTGACAAACGGTTTATTGCGTTGGAAAATAGACTCATAGATATTTAATTTGATGGGTGGAACACCCCAGAAACCTAAGTATATTGGGAGAAAATCGCAGTTACATTTGACCCAAAGTTTCAGTAAAACTTATGAATGTAACTTGTGATGACTTTCATCGACTTTTGTTCCACAACTCTCTTGACTTCAAAACATAACAAACGGATGTCATACGACTAATATAAATCATAACATAATCTCCTTATCATGTTAATCACCCTAGTCTCACCCCAAAGGTACATGTTATAACATTCCCAACTTGTCGACTTTCGACGAAACATTGTTTTATTCAATTGCTTTAGCTTCTGAACTGTCCAACCCTCTTTGTACTTGTTGTTCATGATCTTCAATATTTGTAACCTCAGAGGTAACATTATTAACTTAATTTATATACTTTTAAATATTATCTCATTTTTGGTCCTACATTAGTTTGCTTACGAAGCATTTTTACGTACGAAAATATAGGGTGTAACAAGCTTCCAGAGCTGTTGAAGAACTTTAAAGGCAATATTGTGTTGATGATGGTGGTTCATGCCACTTAGGTTTCAAGGATGAAAGGTTCGAACATGGGCAATCATTTCCTGGAGATGGTAATGGTAATTTTTCAGCTGGCAAGCAGAATTGGAACATGAAATTTAAGGATGCTACCTCTGCTGCTCAAGCATCAACTGAGTTTGCAGAACATGCAAGCCTAGCTGCCAGAGCTATTATAGAACTTTTAAGGCAATATTGTTTGATGATGGTAGTTCATGCCACTTAGGTTTCAAGGATGAATGGTTGGAACATGTGCAATCATTTCCTGGAGATAGTAATGGTAATGTTTCTGTTGGCAGGCAGAATTAGAACATGAAATTTAAGGATGCTACCTCTGCTGCTCAAGCAGCGGCTGAGTTTACAGAACATGCAAGCCTATATGCCAGTGTTGTTGTAGAACTTTCAATGAAATATTGTGTTGATGATGGTGATTCATGCCACTTAGGTTTCAAGGATGAAAGGTTGGAACATGGGCAATCATTTCCTGGAGATGGTAATTTTTCTGTTGGTAGGTAGAATTGGAACATGAAATTTAAGGATGCTACCTCTACTGCTCAAGCAGCGGCTGAGTTTACAGAACATGCAGGCCTAGCTGCCAGAGCTGTTGTAGAACTTTCAAGGCAATATTGCGTTGATGATTTTGGTTCATGCCACTTAGGTTTCAAGGATGAAAGGTTGGAACATGGGCAATCATTTCCTGTAGATGGAGATGGTAATGTTTCTGTTGGTAGGTAGAATTGGAACATGAAATTTAAGGATGCTACCTCTGCTGCTCAAGCAACGACTGAGTTTGCAGAGCATGCAAGCCTAGCTGCCAGAGCTGTTGTAGAACTTTCAAGCCAATATTGTGTTAATGATTGTTGTTCATGCCACTTAGGTTTCAAGGATGAAAGACTGGAACATGGGAAATCATTTCCTGGAGATGGTAATGGTAATTTTTCTGTTGGCAGGCAGAATTGGAAAATGAAATTTAAAGATGCTACCTCTAGTGTTCAAGCAACGGCTGAGTTTGCAGAGCATGCAAGCCTAGCTTCCAGAGCTGTTGAAGAACATTAAAGGCAATATTGTGTTGATGATGGTGGTTCATGCCACTTAGGTTTCAAGGATGAAAGGTTGGAAAATGGGCAATCATTTACTGGAGATGGTAATTTTTGTGTTGGCAAGCAGAATTGGAACATGAAATTTAAGGATGCTACCTCTGCTGCTCAAGAAGCGGCTGAGTTTACAGAACATGCAAGCCTAGATGCCAGTGTTGTTGTAGAACTTTCAATGAAATATTGTGTTGATGATAATGGTTCATGCCACTTAGGTTTCAAGGATGAAAGGTTGGAACATGGGTAATCATTTCCTGGAGATGGAAATTTTTCTGTTGGTAGGTAGAATTCAAACATGAAATTTAAGGATGCTACCTCTACTGCTCAAGCAGCGGCTGAGTTTGCAGAACATGCAGGCCTAGCTGCCAGAGCTGTTGTAGAACTTTCAAGGCAATATTGCGTTGATGATTTTGGTTCATGCCGCTTAGGTTTGAAGGATGAAAGGTTGGAACATGTGCAATCATTTCCTATTGATGGTGATGGTAATGTTTCTGTTAGTAGGCAGAATTTGAACATGAAATTTAAGGATGCTACCTTTGCTGCTCAAGCAACGGCTGAGTTTACAAAGCATGCATGCCTAGCTTCCAGAGCTGTTGAAGAACTTTAAAGGCAATATTGTGTTGATGATGGTGGTTCATGCCACTTAGTTTTCAAGGATGAAAGGTTGGGACATGGAAATCATTTCCTAGAGATGGTAATGGTAATTTTTCTGTTGGCAGGCAGAATTGG
Source organism: Nicotiana tomentosiformis (assembly GCF_000390325.3). Lineage (NCBI taxonomy): Eukaryota > Viridiplantae > Streptophyta > Magnoliopsida > Solanales > Solanaceae > Nicotiana > Nicotiana tomentosiformis. The sequence goes on from NW_027174561.1 coordinate 2,040,727, forward strand.
AACATGAAATTTAAAGATGCTACCTCTGCTGTTCAAGTAGCGGCTGATTTTGCAGAGCATGAAAGCCTAGCTGCCAGAGCTGTTGTAGAACTTACAAGGCAATATTGTGTTGGTGATGGTGGTTCATGCCACTTGGGTTTCAAGGATGAAAGTCACGAACATGGGCAATCATTTCCTGGAGATGGTAATGGTAATTTTTCTGTTGGCAGGCAGAATTAGAACATGAAATTTAAGGATGTACCTCTGTTGCTCAAGCAACGGCTGAGTTTGTATAGCATGCAAGCCTAGCTTGCAGAGCTGTTGAAGAACTTTAATGGCAATATTGTGTTGATGATGATGGTTCATGCCACTTAGGTTTCAAGGATGAAAGGTAGGAACATGGGCAATCATTTCCTGGAGATGGTAATGGTAATTTTTTTCTGTTGGCAGGCAGAATTGGAACAATAAATTTAAGGATGCTACCTCTGCTGCTCAAGCAACGGCTGAGTTTGACGAACATACAAGCCTAGCTGCCAGAGCTGTTGTAGAACTTTCAAGGCAATATTGTGTTGATGATGGTGGTTCGTGCCACTTGGGTTTCAAGGATGAAAGGTTGGAACATGGGCAATCATTTCCTTGAGATGGTAATGGTAAATCTTCTTGTTGGTAGGCTGTATTGGAACATAAAATTTAAGGATGCTACCTCTGCTACTCAAGCAGCGGCTGAGTTTGCAGAGCATACAAGCCTAGCTGCCACAGCTGTTGTAGAACTTGCAAGCCAATATTGTGTTAATGATTGTGGTTCATGCCACTTAGGTTTCAAGGATGAAAGGCTGGAACATGGGAAATCATTTCCTAGAGATGGTAATGGTAATTTTTCTGTTGGCAGGCAGAATTGGAACATTAAATTTAAAGATGCTACCTCTGTTGTTCAAGTAGCGGCTGAGTTTGCAGAGCATGCAAGCCTAGCTGCCATAGCTGTTGTAGAACTTACAAGGCAATATTGTGTTGGTGATGGTGGTCCATGCCACTTAGGTTTCAAGGATGAAAGGCAGGAACATGGGAAATCATTTCCTGGAGATGGTAATGGTAATTTTTCTGTTGGCAGGCAGAATTGGAACATGAAATTTAAGGATGCTACCTCTGCTGCTCAAGCAACGGCTGAGTTTGCAGAGCATGCAAGCCTAGTTTCCAGAGCTGTTGAAGAACTTTAAAGGCTATATTGTGTAGATGATGGTGGTTCATGCCACTTAGGTTTCAAGGATGAAAGGTTGGAACATGGGCAATCATTTCCTGGAGATGGTAATGGTAATTTTTGTTGCTGGCAAGCAGAATTGGAACATGAAATTTAAGGATGCTACCTCTGCTGCTCAAGCATCGACTGAGTTTGCAGAACATGCAAACCTAGCTGCCAGAGCTATTATAGAACTTTTAAGGCAATATTGTGTTGATGATGGTGGTTCATGCCATTTAGGTTTCAAGGATGAATGGTTGGAACATGGGCAATCATTTCCTGGAGATGGTAATGGTAATGTTTGTGTTGGCAGGCAGAATTGGAACATGAAATTTAAGGATGCTACCTCTGTTGCTCAAGCAGCGGCTGTGTTTGCAGAACATGCAAGCCTAGCTGCCAGAGCTATTGTAGAACTTTAAAGGCAATTGTGTGTTGTTGATGGTGGTTCATGCCACTTAGGTTTCAAGGATAAAAGGTTGGAACATGGGCAATCATTTCCTGGAGATGATGATGGTAATGTTTCTGTTGGCAGGCAGAATTGGAACATGAAATTTAAGGATGCTACCTCTGCTGCTCAAGCAGCGGCTGAGTTTGCAGAGCTTGCAAGCCTAGCTGCCAGAGCTGTTGTAGAACTTTTAAGCCAATACTGTGTTAATGATTGTGGTTCATGCCACTTAGGTTTCAAGGATGAAAGGCAGGAACATGGGAAATCATTTCCTGGAGATGGTAATGGTAATTTTTCTGTTGGCAGGCAGAATTGGAACATGAAATTTAAAGATGCTACCTCTGCTGTTCAAGTAGCAGCTGAGTTTGCGGAGCATGCAAGCCTAGCTGCCAGAGCTATTATAGAACTTTTAAGTCAATATTGTTTGATGATGGTAGTTCATGCCACTTAGGTTTCAAGGATGAATGGTTGGAACATGGGCAATCATTTCCTGGAGATAGTAATGGTAATGTTTCTGTTGGCAGGCAGAATTAGAACATGAAATTTAAGGATGCTACCTCTGCTGCTCAAGCAGCGGCTGAGTTTACAGAACATGCAAGCCTAGATGCCAGTGTTGTTGTAGAAATTTCAATGAAATATTGTGTTGATGATGGTGGTTCATGCCACTTTGGTTTCAAGGATGAAAGGTTGGAACATGGGCAATCATTTCCTGGAGATGGTAATGGTAATTTTTCAGCTGGCAAGCAGAATTGGAACATGAAATTTAAGGATGCTACCTCTGCTGCTCAAGCATCGACTGAGTTTGCAGAACATGCAAGCCTAGCTGCCAGAGCTATTATAGAACTTTTAAGGCAATATTGTGTTGATGATGGTGGTTCATGCAATTTAGGTTTCAAGGATGAAAGGTTGGAACATGGGCAATCATTTCCTGGAGATGGTAATGGTAATTTTTCTGTTGGCAGGCAGAATTGGAACATGAAATTTAAGGATGCTACCTCTGCTGCTCAAGCAGCGGCTGAGTTTGCCGAGCATGCAAGCCTAGTTACCAGAGTTGTTGTAGAACTTTCAAGGCAATATTGTCGTGATGATGGTGGTTCATGCCACTTAGGTTTCAAGGATGAAAGGCTGGAACATGGGCAATCATATCCTGGAGATGGTAATGGTAATTTTTCTGTTTGCAGGAAGAATTGGAACATGAAATTTAAGGATGCTACCTCTGCTGCTCAAGCAGCGGCTGAGTTTGCCGAGCATGCAAGCCTAGCTACCAGAGCTGTTGTAGAACTTTCAAGGCAATATTGTGTTGATGATGGTGGATCATGCCAGTTGGTTTCAAGGAAAAAAAGTTGGAATATGGGCAATAATTTCATGGAGATGGTAATGGTAATTGTTTTATTGGCACGCAGAATTGGAACATGAATTTTAAGGATGCTACCTGTGCTGCTCAAGTAGCGACTGAGTTTATAGAACATGCAAGCCTAACTGCCAGAGCTATTGTAGAACTTAAAGGCAATATTATGTTGATGATGGTGGTTCATGCCACTTAGTTTTCAAGTATGAAAGATTGGAACATGGGCAATCATTTCCTGGAGATTGTAATGGTAATTTTTCAGTTGTCAGGCAGAATTGGAACATGAAATTAAAGGATGCTACCTCTGCTGCTCAAGCAGCGGCTGAGTTTGCCGAGCATGCAAGCCTCGCTTCCAGAGCTGTTGAAGAACTTTAAAGGCAATATTGTGTTGATGATGGTGGTTCATGCCACTTAGTTTTCAAGGATGAAAGGCTGTAACATGGGCAATCACTTCCTAGAGATGGTAATGGTAATTTTTCTATTGGCAGGCAAAATTGGAACATTAAGTTTAAGGATGCTACATCTGCTGCTCAAGCAGCGGCTGAGTTTGCCGAGCATGCAGGCCTAGCTGCCAGAGCTATTGTAGAACTTTCAAGGCAATATTGTGTTGATGATAGTGGTTCATGCCACTTAGGTTTCAAGGATGAAAGGTTGGAACATGGGCAATCATTTCACGGAGATGGTAATTTTTATGTTGGCAAGCAGAATTGGAACATGAAATTTAAGGATGCTACCTCTGCTGCTCAAGCAGCGGCTGAGTTTGCAGAACATGCAAGCCTAGCTACCAGAGCGGTTGTAGAACTTTTAAGCCAATACTGTGTTAATGATTGTGGTTCATGCCACTTAGGTTTCAAGGATGAAAGGTTGGAACATGGGCAATCATTTCCTGGAGATGATGATGGTAATGTTTCTGTTGGCAGGCAGAATTGGAACATGAAATTTAAGGATGCTACCTCTGCTGCTCAAGCAGCGGCTGAGTTTGCAGAGCATGCAAGCCTAGCTGCCAGAGCTGTTGTAGAACTTTCAAGGTAATATTGTGTTGTTGATGGTGGTTCATGCCACTTAGTTTTCAAGGAAGAAAGGTTGGAACATGGGGAATCATTTCCTGGAGATGGTAATGGTAATTTTTATGTTGGCAGGATGAATTGGAACATGAAATTTAAGGATGCTACCTCTGCTGCTCAAGCAGCGGCTGAGTTTGCCGAGCATGCAAGCCTAGCTTCCAGAGCTGTTGAAGAACTTTAAAGGCAATATTGTATTGATGACGGTGGTTCATGCCACTTAGGTTTCAAAGATGAAAGGTTGTAACATGGGCAATCACTTCCTACATATGGTAATGGTAATTTTTCTATTGGCAGGCAAAATTGGAACATTAAGTTTAAGGATGCTACATCTGCTGCTCAAGCAGCGGTTGAATTTAGAGAACATGCAGGCCTAGCTGCCAGAGCTATTGTAGAACTTTTAAGGCAATATTGTGTTGATGATGGTGGTTCATGCCACTTAGGTTTCAAGGATGAAAGGTTGGAACATGGGCAATCATTTCATGGAGATGGTAATTTTTATGTTGGCAAGCAGAATTGGAACATGAAATTTAAGGATGCTACCTCTGCTGCTCAAGCAGCGACTGAGTTTGCAGAACATGCAAGCCTAGCTACCAGAGCTGTTGTAGAACTTTCAAGGCAATATTGTGTTGATGATGGTGGATCATGCCACTTGGTTTCAAGGAAAAAAAGTTGGAATATGGGCAATTATTTCATGGAGATGGTAATGGTAATTTTTCTATTGGCAGGCAGAATTGGAACATGAATTTTAAGGATGCTACCTGTGCTGCTCAAATAGCGACTGAGTTCACAGAACATTCAAGCCTAACTGCCAGAGCTGTTGTAGAACTTTCAAGGCAATATTGTGTTGATGATGGTAGTTCATGCCACTTAGTTTTCAAGGATGAAAGGTTGGAACATGGGCAATCATTTCCTGGAGATGGTAATGGTAATTTTTCTGTTGGCAGGCAGAATTGGAACATGCAATTTAAGGATGCTACCTCTGCTGCTCAAGCAGCGGCTGAGTTTGCCGAGCATGCAAGCCTAGATGCCAGAGCTGTTGTAGAACTTTCAAGGCAATATTGTGTTGATGATGGTGGTTCATGCCACTTAGGTTTCAAGGATGAAAGGTTGGAACATGAGCAATCATTTCATGGAGATGGTAATTTTTGTGTTGGCGAGCAGAATTGGAATATGAAATTTAAGGATGCTACCTCTGCTGCTCAAGCAGCAGCTGAGTTTGCAGAACATGCAAGCCTAGCTACCAGAGCTGTTGTAGAACTTTCAAGGCAATATTGTGTTGATGATGGTGGTTCATGCCACTTGGTTTCAAGGAAAAAAAGTTGGAATATGGGCAATCATTTCATGGAGATGGTAATGGTAATTTTTCTATTGTCATGCAGAATTGGAACATGAAATTTAAGGATGCTACCTCTGCTTCTCAAGCAACGACTGAGTTTACAGAACATGCAAGCCTAACTGCCAGAGCTGTTGTAGAACTTTCAAGGCAATATTGTGTTGATAATGGTGGTTCATGCCACATAGGTTTCAAGTATGAAAGATTTGAACATGGGCAATCATTTCCTGGAGATTGTAATGGTAATTTTTAAGTTGTCAGGCAGAATTGGAACATGAAATTAAAGGATGCTACCTCTGCTGCTTAAGCAGCGGCTGAATTTAGAGAACATGCAGGCCTAGCTGCCAGAGCAATTGTAGAACTTTTAAGGCAATATTGTGTTGATGATGGTGGTTCATGCCACTTAGGTTTCAAGGATGAAAGGTTGGAACATGGGCAATCATTTCATGGAGATGGTAATTTTTATGTTGGCAAGCAGAATTGGAACATGAAATTTAAGGATGCTACCTCTGCTGCTCAAGCAGCGACTGAGTTTGCAGAACATGCAAGCCTAGCTACCAGTGCTGTTGTAGAACTTTCAAGGCAATATTGTGTTGATGATGGTGGATCATGCCACTTGGTTTCAAGGATGAAAGGTTGGAACATGGGCAATGATTTCATGGAGATGGTAATTTTTATGTTGGCAAGCAGAATTGGAACATGAAATTTAAGGATGCTACCTCTGCTGCTCAAGCAGCGGCTGAGTTTGCAGAACATGCAAGCCTAGCTACCAAAGCTGTTGTAGAACTTTCAAGGCAATATTGTGTTGATGATGGTGGTTCATGCCACTTGGTTTCAAGGAAAAAAAGTTGGAATATGGGCAATCATTTCCTGGAGATCGTAATGGTAATTTTTCAGTTGGCAGGCAGAATTGGAACATGAATTATAAGGATGCTACCTGTGCTGCTCAAGTAGCGACTGAGTTTACAGAACATGCAAGCCTAAGTGCCAGAGCTGTTGTAGAACTTTCAAGGCAATATTGAGTTGATGATGGTGGTTCATGCCACTTAGTTTTCAAGGAAGAAAGGTTGGAACATGGGGAATCATTTCCTGGAGATGGTAATGGTAATTTTTCTGTTGGCAGGATGAATTGGAACATGAAATTTAAGGATGCTACCTCTGCTGCTCAAGCAGTGGCTGAGTTTGCCGAGCATGCAAGCCTAGTTGCCAGAGCTGTTGTAGAACTTTCAAGGCAATATTGTGTTGATGATGGTGGTTCATGCCACTTAGGTTTCAAGGATGAAAGGCTGGAACATTGGCAACCATATTCTGGAGATGGTAATGGTAATTTTTTTGTTTGCAGGAAGAATTGAAACATGAAATTTAAGGATGCTACCTCTGCTGCTCAAGCAGCGGCTGAGTTTGCCGAGCATTCAAGCCTAGATGCCAGAGCTGTTGTAGAACTTTCAAGGCAATATTGTGTTGACGATGGTGGTTCATGCCACTTAGGTTTCAAGGATGAAAGGTTGGAACATGGGCAATCATTTCATGGAGATGGTAATTTTTATGTTGGCGAGCAGAATTGGAATATGAAATTTAAGGATGCTACCTCTGCTGCTCAAGCAGCGGCTGAGTTTGCAGAACATGCAAGCCTAGCTGCCAGAGCTATTGTAGAACTTTTAAGGCAATATTATGTTGATGATGGTGGTTCATACCACTTAGGTTTCAAGGATGAAAGGTTGGAACACGGGCAATCATTTCATGGAGATGGTAATTTTTATGTTGGCAAGCAGAATTGGAACATGAAATTTAAGGATGCTACCTCTGCTGCTCAACCAGCGACTGAGTTTGCAGAACATGCAAGCCTAGCTACCAGTGCTGTTGTAGAACTTTCAAGGCAATATTGTGTTGATGATGGTGGATCATGCCACTTGGTTTCAAGAATGAAAGGTTGGAATATGGGCAATCATTTCCTGGATATGGTAATGGTAATTTTTCTGTTGGCAGGCAGAATTGGAACATGAATTATAAGGATGCTACCTGTGCTGCTCAAGTAGAGACTGAGTTTACAGAACATGCAAGCCTAACTGCCAGAGCTGTTGTAGAACTTTCAAGGCAATATTGTGTTGATGATGGTGGTTCATGCCACTTAGTTTTCAAGGAAGAAAGGTTGGAACATGGGGAATCATTTCCTGGAGATGGTAATGGTAATTTTTCTGTTGGCAGGATGAATTGGAACATGAAATTTAAGGATGCTACCTCTGCTGCTCAAGCAGCGGCTCAGTTTGCCGAGCATGCAAGCCTAGTTGCCAGAGCTGTTGTAGAACTTTCAAGGCAATATTATGTTGATGATGGTGGTTCATGCCACTTAGGTTTCAAGGATGAAAGGCTGGAACATTGGCAATCATATCCTGGAGATGGTAATGGTAATTTTTTTGTTTGCAGGAAGAATTGGAACATGAAATTTAAGGATGCTACCTCTACTGCTCAAGCAGCGGCTGAGTTTGCCGAGCATTCAAGCCTAGATGCCAGAGCTGTTGTAGAACTTTCAAGGCAATATTGTGTTGACGATGGTGGTTCATGCCACTTGGTTTCAAGGAAAAAAAGTTGGAATATGGGCAATCATTTCCTGGAGATCGTAATGGTAATTTTTCAGTTGGCAGGCAGAATTGGAACATGAATTATAAGGATGCTACCTGTGCTGCTCAAGTAGCGACTGAGTTTACAGAACATGCAAGCCTAACTGCCAGAGCTGTTGTAGAACTTTCAAGGCAATATTGTGTTGATGATGGTGGTTCATGCCACTTAGTTTTCAAGGAAGAAAGGTTGGAACATGGGGAATCATTTCCTGGAGATGGTAATGGTAATTTTTCTATTGGCAGGATGAATTGGAACATGAAATTTAAGGATGCTACCTCTGCTGCTCAAGCAGCGGCTGAGTTTGCCGAGCATGCAAGCCTAGTTGCCAGAGCTGTTGTAGAACTTTCAAGGCAATATTATGTTGATGATGGTGGTTCATGCCACTTAGGTTTCAAGGATGAAAGGCTGGAACATTGGCAATCATATCCTGGAGATGGTAATGGTAATTTTTTTGTTTGCAGGAAGAATTGGAACATGAAATTTAAGGATGCTACCTCTACTGCTCAAGCAGCGGCTGAGTTTGCCGAGCATTCAAGCCTAGATGCCAGAGCTGTTGTAGAACTTTCAAGGCAATATTGTGTTGACGATGGTGGTTCATGCCACTTAGGTTTCAAGGATGAAAGGTTGGAACATGGGCAATCATTTCATGGAGATGGTAATTTTTATGTTGGCGAGCAGAATTGGAATATGAAATTTAAGGATGCTACCTCTGTTGCTCAAGCATCGGCTGAGTTTGCAGAACATGCAAGCCTAGCTGCCACAGCTATTGTAGAACTTTTAAGGCAATATTGTGTTGATGATGGTGGTTCATACCACTTAGGTTTCAAGGATGAAAGGTTGGAACACGGGCAATCATTTCATGGAGATGGTAATTTTTATGTTGGCAAGCAGAATTGGAACATGAAATTTAAGGATGCTACCTCTGCTGCTCAACCAGCGACTGAGTTTGCAGAACATGCAAGCCTAGCTACCAGAGCTGTTGTAGAACTTTCAAGGCAATATTATGTTGATGATGGTGGATCATGCCACTTGGTTTCAAGGATGAAAGGTTTGAACATGGGCAATCATTTCATGGAGATGGTAATTTTTATGTTGGCAAGCAGAATTGGAACATGAAATTTAAGGATGCTACCTCTGCTGCTCGAGCAGCGGCTGAGTTTGCAGAACATGCAAGCCTAGCTGCCAGAGCTATTGTAGAACTTTTAAGGCAATATTGTGTTGATGATGGTGGTTCATACCACTTAGGTTTCAAGGATGAAAGGTTGGAACACGGGCAATCATTTCATGGAGATGGTAATTTTTATGTTGGCAAGCAGAATTGGAACATGAAATTTAAGGATGCTACCTCTGCTGCTCAACCAGCGACTGAGTTTGCAGAACATGCAAGCCTAGCTACCAGAGCTGTTGTAGAACTTTCAAGGCAATATTGTGTTGATGATGGTGGATCATGCCACTTGGTTTCAAGGATGAAAGGTTGGAACATGGGCAATCATTTCATGGAGATGGTAATATTTATGTTGGCAAGGAGAATTGGAACATGAAATTTAAGGATGCTACCTCTGCTGCTCGAGCAGCGGCTGAGTTTGCAGAACATGCAAGCCTAGCTACCAGAGCTGTTGTAGAACTTTCAAGGCAATATTGTATTGATGATGGTGGTTCATGCCACTTGGTTTCAAGGAAAAAAAGTTGGAATATGGGCAATCATTTCCTGGAGATGGTAATGGTAATTTTTCTGTTGGCAGGCAGAATTGGAACATGAATTATAAGGATGCTACCTGTGCTGCTCAAGTAGCGACTGAGTTTACAGAACATGCAAGGCCTAACTGCCAGAGCTGTTGTAGAACTTTCAAGGCAATATTGTGTTGATGATGGTGGTTCATGCCACTTAGTTTTCAAGGAAGAAAGGTTGGAACATGGGGAATCATTTCCTGGAGATGGTAATGGTAATTTTTCTGTTGGCAGGATGAATTGGAACATGAAATTTAAGGATGCTACCTCTGCTGCTCAAGCAGCGGCTGAGTTTGCCGAGCATGCAAGCCTAGTTGCCAGAGCTGTTGTAGAACTTTCAAGGCAATATTGTGTTGATGATGGTGGTTCATGCCACTTAGGTTTCAAGGATGAAAGGCTGGAACATTGGCAATCATATCCTGGAGATGGTAATGGTAATTTTTTTGTTTGCAGGAAGAATTGGAACATGAAATTTAAGGATGCTACCTCTGCTGCTCAAGCAGCGGCTGAGTTTGCCGAGCATTCAAGCCTAGATGCCAGAGCTGTTGTAGAACTTTCAAGGCAATATTGTGTTGACGATGGTGGTTCATGCCACTTAGGTTTCAAGGATGAAAGGTTGGAACATGGGCAATCATTTCATGGAGATGGTAATTTTTATGTTGGCGAGCAGAATTGGAATATGAAATTTAAGGATGCTACCTCTGCTGCTCAAGCAGCGGCTGAGTTTGCAGAACATGCAAGCCTAGCTGCCAGAGCTATTGTAGAACTTTTAAGGCAATATTGTATTGATGATGGTGGTTCATACCACTTAGGTTTCAAGGATGAAAGGTTGGAACACGGGCAATCATTTCATGGAGATGGTAATTTTTATGTTGGCAAGCAGAATTGGAACATGAAATTTAAGGATGCTACCTCTGCTGCTCAACCAGCGACTGAGTTTGCAGAACATGCAAGCCTAGCTACCAGTGCTGTTGTAGAACTTTCAAGGCAATATTGTGTTGATGATGGTGGATCATGCCACTTGGTTTCAAGGATGAAAGGTTGGAACATGGGCAATCATTTCATGGAGATGGTAATTTTTATGTTGGCAAGCAGAATTGGAACATGAAATTTAAGGATGCTACCTCTGCTGCTCAAGCAGCGGCTGAGTTTGCAGAACATGCAAGCCTAGCTACCAAAGCTGTTGTAGAACTTTCAAGGCAATATTGTGTTGATGATGGTGGTTCATGCCACTTGGTTTCAAGGAAAAAAAGTTGGAATATGGGCAATCATTTCCTGGAGATCGTAATGGTAATTTTTCAGTTGGCAGGCAGAATTGGAACATGAATTATAAGGATGCTACCTGTGCTGCTCAAGTAGCGACTGAGTTTACAGAACATGCAAGCCTAACTGCCAGAGCTGTTGTAGAACTTTCAAGGCAATATTGTGTTGATGATGGTGGTTCATGCCACTTAGTTTTCAAGGAAGAAAGGTTGGAACATGGGGAATCATTTCCTGGAGATGGTAATGGTAATTTTTCTGTTGGCAGGATGAATTGGAACATGAAATTTAAGGATGCTACCTCTGCTGCTCAAGCAGCGGCTGAGTTTGCCGAGCATGCAAGCCTAGTTGCCAGAGCTGTTGTAGAACTTTCAAGGCAATATTATGTTGATGATGGTGGTTCATGCCACTTAGGTTTCAAGGATGAAAGGCTGGAACATTGGCAATCATATCCTGGAGATGGTAATGGTAATTTTTTTGTTTGCAGGAAGAATTGGAACATGAAATTTAAGGATGCTACCTCTGCTGCTCAAGCAGCGGCTGAGTTTGCCGAGCATTCAAGCCTAGATGCCAGAGCTGTTGTAGAACTTTCAAGGCAATATTGTGTTGACGATGGTGGTTCATGCCACTTAGGTTTCAAGGATGAAAGGTTGGAACATGGGCAATCATTTCATGGAGATGGTAATTTTTATGTTGGCGAGCAGAATTGGAATATGAAATTTAAGGATGCTACCTCTGCTGCTCAAGCAGCGGCTGAGTTTGCAGAACATGCAAGCCTAGCTGCCAGAGCTATTGTAGAACTTTTAAGGCAATATTGTATTGATGATGGTGGTTCATACCACTTAGGTTTCAAGGATGAAAGGTTGGAACACGGGAAATCATTTCATGGAGATGGTAATTTTTATATTGGCAAGCAGAATTGGAACATGAAATTTAAGGATGCTACCTCTGCTGCTCAACCAGCGACTGAGTTTGCAGAACATGCAAGCCTAGCTACCAGTGCTGTTGTAGAACTTTCAAGGCAATATTGTGTTGATGATGGTGGATCATGCCACTTGGTTTCAAGGATGAAAGGTTGGAACATGGGCAATCATTTCATGGAGATGGTAATTTTTATGTTGGCAAGCAGAATTGGAACATGAAATTTAAGGATGCTACCTCTGCTGCTCAAGCAGCGGCTGAGTTTGCAGAACATGCAAGCCTAGCTACCAAAGCTGTTGTAGAACTTTCAAGGCAATATTGTGTTGATGATGGTGGTTCATGCCACTTGGTTTCAAGGAAAAAAAGTTGGAATATGGGCAATCATTTCCTGGAGATCGTAATGGTAATTTTTCAGTTGGCAGGCAGAATTGGAACATGAATTATAAGGATGCTACCTGTGCTGCTCAAGTAGCGACTGAGTTTACAGAACATGCAAGCCTAACTGCCAGAGCTGTTGTAGAACTTTCAAGGCAATATTGTGTTGATGATGGTGGTTCATGCCACTTAGTTTTCAAGGAAGAAAGGTTGGAACATGGGGAATCATTTCCTGGAGATGGTAATGGTAATTTTTCTGTTGGCAGGATGAATTGGAACATGAAATTTAAGGATGCTACCTCTGCTGCTCAAGCAGCGGCTGAGTTTGCCGAGCATGCAAGCCTAGTTGCCAGAGCTGTTGTAGAACTTTCAAGGCAATATTATGTTGATGATGGTGGTTCATGCCACTTAGGTTTCAAGGATGAAAGGCTGGAACATTGGCAATCATATCCTGGAGATGGTAATGGTAATTTTTTTGTTTGCAGGAAGAATTGGAACATGAAATTTAAGGATGCTACCTCTACTGCTCAAGCAGCGGCTGAGTTTGCCGAGCATTCAAGCCTAGATGCCAGAGCTGTTGTAGAACTTTCAAGGCAATATTATGTTGACGATGGTGGTTCATGCCACTTAGGTTTCAAGGATGAAAGGTTGGAACATGGGCAATCATTTCATGGAGATGGTAATTTTTATGTTGGCGAGCAGAATTGGAATATGAAATTTAAGGATGCTACCTCTGCTGCTCAAGCAGCGGCTGAGTTTGCAGAACATGCAAGCCTAGCTGCCAGAGCTATTGTAGAACTTTTAAGGCAATATTGTGTTGATGATGGTGGTTCATACCACTTAGGTTTCAAGGATGAAAGGTTGGAACACGGGCAATCATTTCATGGAGATGGTAATTTTTATGTTGGCAAGCAGAATTGGAACATGAAATTTAAGGATGCTACCTCTGCTGCTCAACCAGCGACTGAGTTTGCAGAACATGCAAGCCTAGCTACCAGAGCTGTTGTAGAACTTTCAAGGCAATATTGTGTTGATGATGGTGGATCATGCCACTTGGTTTCAAGGATGAAAGGTTGGAACATGGGAAATCATTTCATGGAGATGGTAATTTTTATGTTGGCAAGCAGAATTGGAACATGAAATTTAAGGATGCTACCTCTGCTGCTCGAGCAGCGGCTGAGTTTGCACAACATGCAAGCCTAGCTACCAGAGCTGTTGTAGAACTTTCAAGGCAATATTGTATTGATGATGGTGGTTCATGCCACTTGGTTTCAAGGAAAAAAAGTTGGAATATGGGCAATCATTTCCTGGAGATGGTAATGGTAATTTTTCTGTTGGCAGGCAGAATTGGAACATGAATTATAAGGATGCTACCTGTGCTGCTCAAGTAGCGACTGAGTTTACAAAACATGCAAGCCTAACTGCCAGAGCTGTTGTAGAACTTTCAAGGCAATATTGTGTTGATGATGGTGGTTCATGCCACTTAGTTTTCAAGGAAGAAAGGTTGAAACATGGGGAATCATTACCTGGAGATGGTAATGGTAATTTTTCTGTTGGTAGGATGAATTGGAACATGAAATTTACGGATGCTACCTCTGCTACTCAAGCAGCGGCTGAGTTTGACGAGCATGCAAGCCTAGTTGTAAGAGCTGTTGTAGAACTTTCAAGGCAATATTGTGTTGATGATGGTGGTTCATGCCACTTAGGTTTCAATGATGAAAGGTTGGAACACGGGCACTCATTTCATGGAGATGGTAATTTTTATGTTGGCAAGAAGAATTGGAACATGAAAGTTAAGGATGCTACCTCTGTTGCTCAAGCAGCGGCTGAGTTTGCAGAACATGCAAGCCTAGCTACCAAAGCTGTTGTAGAACTTTCAAGGCAATATTGTGTTGATGATGGTGGTTCATGCCACTTGGTTTCAAGGAAAAAAAGTTGGAATATGGGCAATCATTTCCTGGATATGGTAATGGTAATTTTTCTGTTGGCAGGCAGAATTGGAACATGAATTATAAGGATGCTACCTGTGCTGCTCAAGTAGAGACTGAGTTTACAGAACATGCAAGCCTAACTGCCAGAGCTGTTGTAGAACTTTCAAGGCAATATTGTGTTGATGATGGTGGTTCATGCCACTTAGTTTTCAAGGAAGAAAGGTTGGAACATGGGGAATCATTTCCTGGAGATGGTAATGGTAATTTTTCTGTTGGCAGGATGAATTGGAACATGAAATTTAAGGATGCTACCTCTGCTGCTCAAGCAGCGGCTCAGTTTGCCGAGCATGCAAGCCTAGTTGCCAGAGCTGTTGTAGAACTTTCAAGGCAATATTATGTTGATGATGGTGGTTCATGCCACTTAGGTTTCAAGGATGAAAGGCTGGAACATTGGCAATCATATCCTGGAGATGGTAATGGTAATTTTTTTGTTTGCAGGAAGAATTGGAACATGAAATTTAAGGATGCTACCTCTACTGCTCAAGCAGCGGCTGAGTTTGCCGAGCATTCAAGCCTAGATGCCAGAGCTGTTGTAGAACTTTCAAGGCAATATTGTGTTGACGATGGTGGTTCATGCCACTTAGGTTTCAAGGATGAAAGGTTGGAACATGGGCAATCATTTCATGGAGATGGTAATTTTTATGTTGGCGAGCAGAATTGGAATATGAAATTTAAGGATGCTACCTCTGCTGCTCAAGCAGCGGCTGAGTTTGCAGAACATGCAAGCCTAGCTGCCAGAGCTATTGTAGAACTTTTAAGGCAATATTGTGTTGATGATGGTGGTTCATACCACTTAGGTTTCAAGGATGAAAGGTTGGAACACGGGCAATCATTTCATGGAGATGGTAATTTTTATGTTGGCAAGCAGAATTGGAACATGAAATTTAAGGATGCTACCTCTGCTGCTCAACCAGCGACTGAGTTTGCAGAACATGCAAGCCTAGCTACCAGAGCTGTTGTAGAACTTTCAAGGCAATATTGTGTTGATGATGGTGGATCATGCCACTTGGTTTCAAGGATGAAAGGTTGGAACATGGGCAATCATTTCATGGAGATGGTAATTTTTATGTTGGCAAGCAGAATTGGAACATGAAATTTAAGGATGCTACCTCTGCTGCTCGAGCAGCGGGTGAGTTTGCAGAACATGCAAGCCTAGCTACCAGAGCTGTTGTAGAACTTTCAAGGCAATATTGTATTGATGATGGTGGTTCATGCCACTTGGTTTCAAGGAAAAAAAGTTGGAATATGGGCAATCATTTCCTGGAGATGGTAATGGTAATTTTTCTGTTGGCAGGCAGAATTGGAACATGAATTATAAGGATGCTACCTGTGCTGCTCAAGTAGCGACTGAGTTTACAGAACATGCAAGCCTAACTGCCAGAGCTGTTGTAGAACTTTCAAGGCAATATTGTGTTGATGATGGTGGTTCATGCCACTTAGTTTTCAAGGAAGAAAGGTTGAAATATGGGGAATCATTACCTGGAGATGGTAATGGTAATTTTTCTGTTGGTAGGATGAATTGGAACATGAAATTTACGGATGCTACCTCTGCTGCTCAAGCAGCGGCTGAGTTTGACGAGCATGCAAGCCTAGTTGTAAGAGCTGTTGTAGAACTTTCAAGGCAATATTGTGTTGATGATGGTGGTTCATGCCACTTAGGTTTCAATGATGAAAGGTTGGAACACGGGCAATCATTTCATGGAGATGGTAATTTTTATGTTGGCAAGAAGAATTGGAACATGAAAGTTAAGGATGCTACCTCTGCTGCTCAAGCAGCGGCTGAGTTTGCAGAACATGCAAGCCTAGCTACCAAAGCTGTTGTAGAACTTTCAAGGCAATATTGTGTTGATGATGGTGGTTCATGCCACTTGGTTTCAAGGAAAAAAAGTTGGAATATGGGCAATCATTTCCTGGATATGGTAATGGTAATTTTTCTGTTGGCAGGCAGAATTGGAACATGAATTATAAGGATGCTACCTGTGCTGCTCAAGTAGCGACTGAGTTTACAGAACATGCAAGCCTAACTGCCAGAGCTGTTGTAGAACTTTCAAGGCAATATTGTGTTGATGATGGTGGTTCATGCCACTTAGTTTTCAAGTAAGAAAGGTTGGAACATGGGGAATCATTTCCTGGAGATGGTAATGGTAATATTTCTGTTGGCAGGATGAATTGGAACATGAAATTTAAGGATGCTACCTCTGCTGCTCAAGCAGCGGCTGAGTTTGCCGAGCATGCAAGCCTAGTTGCCAAAGCTGTTGTAGAACTTTCAAGGCAATATTTTGTTGATGATGGTGGTTCATGCCACTTAGGTTTCAAGGATGAAAGGCTGGAACATTGGCAATCATATCCTGGAGATGGTAATGGTAATTTTTCTGTTTGCAGGAAGAATTGGAACTTGAAATTTAAGGATGCTACCTCTGCTGCTCAAGCAGCGGCTGAGTTTGCCGAGCATGCAAGCCTAGCTTCAAGAGCTGTTGAAGAACTTTAAAGGCAATATTGTGTTGATGATGGTGGTTCATGCCACTTAGGTTTCAAGGATGAAAGGCTGGAACATGGGCAATCATTTCATGAAGATGGTAATGGTAATTTTTCTGTTGGCAGGCAGAATTGGAACATGAAATTTAAGGATGCTACCTCTGCTGCTAAAGCAATGACTGAGTTTACAGAACATGCAAGCCTTACTGCCAGAGCTGTTGTAGAACTTTCAAGGCAATATTGTGTTGATGATGGTCGTTCATGCCACATAGGTTTCAAGTATGAAAGATTTGAACATGGGCAATCATTTCCTGGAGATTGTAATGGTAATTTTTAAGTTGTCAGGCAGAATTGGAACATGAAATTAAAGGATGCTACCTCTGCTGCTCAAGCAGCGGCTGAATTTAGAGAACATGCAGGCCTAGCTGCCAGAGCTATTGTAGAACTTTTAAGGCAATATTGTGTTGATGATAGTGGTTCATGCCACTTAGGTTTCAAGGATGAAAGGTTGGAACATGGGTAATCATTTCATGGAGATGGTAATTTTTATGTTGGCAAGCAGAATTGGAACATGAAATTTAAGGATGCTACCTCTGCTGCTCAAGCAGCGACTGAGTTTGCAGAACATGCAAGCCTAGCTACCAGAGCTGTTGTAGAACTTTCAAGGCAATATTGTGTTGATGATGGTGGATCATGCCACTTGGTTTCAAGGATGAAAGGTTGGAACATGGGCAATCATTTCATGGAGATGGTAATTTTTATGTTGGCAAGCAGAATTGGAACATGAAATTTAAGGATGCTACCTCTGCTGCTCAAGTAGCGGCTGAGTTTGCAGAACATGCAAGCCTAGCTACCAGAGCTATTGTAGAACTTTCAAGGCAATATTGTGTTGATGATGGTGGTTCATGCCACTTGGTTTCAAGTAAAAAAAGTTGGAATATGGGCAATCATTTCCTGGAGATGGTAATGGTAATTTTTCTTTTGGCAGGCAGAATTGAAACATGAATTGTAAGGATGCTACCTGTGCTGCTCAAGTAGCAACTGAGTTTACAGAACATGCAAGCCTAACTGCCAGAGCTGTTGTAGAACTTTCAAGGCAATATTGTGTTGATGATGGTGGTTCATGCCACTTAGTTTTCAAGGAAGAAAGGTTGGAACATGGGGAATCATTTCCTGGAGATGGTAATGGTAATTTTTCTGTTGGCAGGATGAATTGGAACATGAAATTTAAGGATGCTACCTCTGCTGCTCAAGCAGCGGCTGAGTTTGCCGAGCATGCAAGCCTAGTTGCCAGAGCTGTTGTAGAACTTTCAAGGCAATATTGTCTTGATGATGGTGGTTCATGCCACTTAGGTTTCAAGGATGAAAGGCTGCAACATGGGCAATCATATCCTGGAGATGGTAATGGTAATTTTTCTGTTTGCAGGAAGAATTGGAACATGAAATTTAAGGATGCTACCTCTGCTGCTCAAGCAGCGGCTGAGTTTGCCGAGCATGCATGCCTAGATGCCAGAGCTGTTGTAGAACTTTCAAGGCAATATTGTGTTGATGATGGTGGTTCATGCCCGTTGGTTTCAAGGAAAAAAAGTTGGAATATGGGCAATCACTTCCTAGAGATGGTAATGGTAATTTTTCTATTGGCAGGCAGAATTGGAACATGAATTTTAAGGATGCTACCTATGCTGCTCAGGTAGCGACTGAGTTTAAAGAACATGCAAGTCTAATTGCCAGAGCTATTGTAGAACTTTCAAGGCAATATTGTGTTGATGATGGTGGTTCATGCCACTTAGGTTTCAAGTATGAAAGATTGGAACATGGGCAATCATTTCCTGGAGATTGTAATGGTAATTTTTCAGTTGTGAGGCAGAATTGGGACATGAAATTAAAGGATGCTACCTCTACTGCTCCAGCAACGGCTGAGTTTAGAGAACATGCAGGCCTAACTGCCAGAGCTATTGTAGAACTTTCAAGGCAATATTGTGTTGATGATGGTGGTTCATGCCACTTAGGTTTCAAGGATGAAAGGTTGGAACATGGGCAATCATTTCATGGAGATGGTAATTTTTAAGTTGGTAGGCAGAATTGGAACATGAAATTTAAGGATGCTACCTCTGCTGCTCAAGCAGCGGCTGAGTTTGTCGAGCATGCAAGCCTAGCTGCCAGAGCTGTTGTAGAACTTTCAAGGCAATATTGTGTTGATGATGGCGGTTCATGCCACTTAGTTTTCAAGGATGAAAGGTTGGAACATGGGCAATCATTTCCTGGAGATGGTAATGGTAATTTTTCTGTTGGCAGTCAGAATTGGAACATGAAATTTAAGGATGCTAGCTCTGTTGCTCAAGCAGCGGCTGAGTTTGCCGAGCATGCAAGCCTAGCTTCCAGAGCTGTTGAAGAACATTAAAGGAAATATTGTGTTGATGATGGTGGTTCATGCCACTTAGGTTTCAAGGATGAAAGGCTGTAACATGGGCAATCACTTCCTACGGATGGTAATGGCAATTTTTCTATTGGCAGGCAAAATTGGAACATTAAGTTTAAGGATGCTACATCTACTGCTCAAGCAGCGGCTGAGTTTGCCGAGCATGCAAGCCTAGTTGCCAGAGCTGTTGTAGAACTTTCAAGGCAATATGGTGTTGATGATGGTGGTTCATGACACTTAGGTTTCAAGGATGAAAGGCTGGAACATGGGCAATCATATCCTGGAGATGGTAATGGTAATTTTTCTGTTTGCAGGAAGAATTGGAACATGAAATTTTAAGGATGCTACCTCTGCTGCTCAAGCAGCGGCTGAGTTTTCCGAGCATGCAAGCCTAGATGCCAGAGCTGTTGTAGAACTTTCAAGGCAATATTGTGTTGATGATGGTGGTTCATGCCAGTTGGTTTCAAGGAAAAAAAGTTGGAATATGGGCAATCATTTCATGAAGATGGTAATGGTAATTTTTCTATTGGCAAGCAGAATTGGAACATGAATTTTAAGGATGCTACCTGTGCTACTCAGGTAGCGACTGAGTTTACAGAACATGCAAGTTTAATTGCTAGAGCTATTGTAGAACTTTCAAGGCAATATTGTGTTGATGATGGTGGTTCATGCCACTTAGGTTTCAAGTATGAAAGATTGGAACATGGGCAATCATTTCCTGGAGAATGTAATGGTAATTTTTCAGTTGTGAGGCAGAATTGGAACATGAAATTAAAGGATGCTACCTCTACTGCTCCAACAACGGCTGAGTTTAGAGAACATGCAGGCCTAACTGCCAGAGCTATTGTAGAACTTTCAAGGCAATATTGTGTTGATGATGGTGGTTCATGCCACTTAGGTTTCAAGGATGAAAGGTTGGAACATGGGCAATCATTTCATGGAGATGGTAATTTTTATGTTGGCAGGCAAAATTGGAACATGAAATTTAAGGATGCTACCTCTGCTGCTCAAACAGCAGCTGAGTTTGTCGAGCATGCAAGCCTAGCTGCCAGAGCTGTTGTAGAACTTTCAAGGCAATATTGTGTTGATGATGGTGGTTCATGCCAGTTAGGTTTCAAGGACGAAATGTTGGAACATGGGCAATCATTTCCTGGAGATGGTAATGGTAATTTTTCTGTTGGCAGGCAGAATTGGAACATGAAATTTAAGGATGCTACCTCTGCTGCTCAAGCAGCGGCTGAGTTTGCCGAGCATGCAAGCCTAGCTGCCAGAGCTGTTGAAGAACTTTAAAGGCAATATTGTGTTGATGATGGTGGTTCATGCCACTTAGGTTTCAAGGATGAAAGGCTGGAACATGAGCAATCATTTCCTGGAGATGGTAATGGTAATTTTTCTATTGACAGGCAGAATTGGAACATGAATTTCAAGGATGCTACCTGTGCAGCTCAAGTAGCGACTGAGTTTACAGAACATGCAAGCATAACTTCCAGAGCTATTGTAGAACTTTCAAGGCAATATTGTGTTGATGATGGTGGTTCATGCCACTTAGGTTTCAAGGATGAAAGGTTGGAACACGGGCAATCATTTCATGGAGATGGTAATTTTTATGTTGGCAAGCAGAATTGGAACATGAAATTTAAGGATGCTACCTCTGCTGCTCAAGCAGCGACTGAGTTTGCAGAACATGCAAGCCTAGCTACCAGAGCTGCTGTAGAACTTTCAAGGCAATATTGTGTTGATGATGGTGGTTCATGCCACTTGGTTTCAAGGAAAAAAGTTGGAATATGGGCAATCATTTCATGGAGATGGTAATGGTAATTTTTCTATTGGCAGGCAGAATTGGAACATGAATTTTAAGGATGCTACCTGTGCTGCTCAAGTAGCGACTGAGTTTACAGAACATTCAAGCCTAACTGCCAGAGCTGTTGTAGAACTTTCAAGGTAATATTGTGTTGATGATGGTGGTTCATGCCACTTAGTTTTCAAGGATGAAAGGTTGGAACATGGGGAATCATTTCCTGGAGATGGTAATGGCAATATTTCTGTTGGCAGGCAGAATTGGAACATGAAATTTAAGGATGCTACCTCTGCTGCTCAAGCAGCGGCTGAGTTTGCCGAGCATGCAAGCCTAGCTTCCAGAGCTGTTGAAGAACTTTAAAGGCAATATTGTGTTGATGATGGTGGTTCATGCCACTTAGGTTTCAAGGATGAAAGGTTGTAACATGGTCAATCACTTCCTAGAGATGGTAATGGTAATTTTTCTATTGGCAGGCAAAATTGGAACATTAAGTTTAAGGATGCTACATCTGCTGCTCAAGCAGCGGCTGAGTTTGCCGAGCATGCAAGCCTAGTTGCCAGAGCTGTTGTAGAACTTTCAAGGCAATATTGTCTTGATGATGGTGGTTCATGCCACTTAGGTTTCAAGGATGAAAGGCTGCAACATGGGCAATCATATCCTGGAGATGGTAATGGTAATTTTTCTGTTTGCAGGAAGAATTGGAACATGAAATTTAAGGATGCTACCTCTGCTGCTCAAGCAGCGGCTGAGTTTGCCGAGCATGCAGGCCTAGATGCCAGAGCTGTTGTAGAACTTTCAAGGCAATATTGTGTTGATGATGGTGGTTCATGCCCGTTGGTTTCAAGGAAAAAAAGTTGGAATATGGGCAATCATTTCATGAAGATGGTAATGGTAATTTTTCTATTGGCAAGCAGAATTGGAACATGAATTTTAAGGATGCTACCTATGCTGCTCAGGTAGCGACTGAGTTTACAGAACATGCAAGTCTAATTGCCAGAGCTATTGTAGAACTTTCAAGGCAATATTGTGTTGATGATGGTGGTTCATGCCACTTAGGTTTCAAGTATGAAAGATTGAAACATGGGCAATCATTTCCTGGAGATTGTAATGGTAATTTTTCAGTTGTGAGGCAGAATTGGGACATGAAATTAAAGGATGCTACCTCTACTGCTCCAGCAACGGCTGAGTTTAGAGAACATGCAGGCCTAACTGCCAGAGCTATTGTAGAACTTTCAAGGCAATATTGTGTTGATGATGGTGGTTCATGCCACTTAGGTTTCAAGGATGAAAGGTTGGAACATGGGCAATCATTTCATGGAGATGGTAATTTTTAAGTTGGCAGGCAGAATTGGAACATGAAATTTAAGGATGCTACCTCTGCTGCTCAAGCAGCGGCTGAGTTTGTCGAGCATGCAAGCCTAGCTGCCAGAGCTGTTGTAGAACTTTCAAGGCAATATTGTGTTGATGATGGCGGTTCATGCCACTTAGTTTTCAAGGATGAAAGGTTGGAACATGGGCAATTATTTCCTGGAGATGGTAATGGTAATTTTTCTGTTGGAAGTCAGAATTGGAACATGAAATTTAAGGATGCTAGCTCTGTTGCTCAAGCAGCGGCTGAGTTTGCCGAGCATGCAAGCCTAGCTTCCAGAGCTATTGAAGAACATTAAAGGCAATATTGTGTTGATGATGGTGGTTCATGCCACTTAGGTTTCAAGGATGAAAGGCTGGAACATGGGCAACCACTTCCTAGAGATGGTAATGGTAATTTTTCTGTTGGCAGGCAGAATTGGAACATTAAATTTAAGGATGCTACCTCTGCTGCTCAAGCAGCGGCTGAGTTTGCCGAGCATGCAAGCCTAGCTGCCAGAGCTGTTGTAGAACTTTCAAGGCAATATTGTGTTGATGATGGTGGTTCATGCCATTTAGGTTTCAAGGATGAAAGGTTGGAACATGAGCAATCATTTCCTGGAGATGGTAATGGTAATTTTTCTGTTGGCAGGCAGAATTGGAACAAGAATTTTAAGGATGCTACCTCTGCTGCTCAAGTAGCGGCTGAGTTTGCAGAACATGCAAGCCTAGCTGCCAGAGCTGATGTAGAACTTTCAAGCCAATATTGTGTTGATGATGGTGGTTCATGCCACTTAGTTTTCAAGGATGAAAGGTTGGAACATGGGCAATCATTTCCTGGAGATGGTAATGGTTATTTTTCTGTTGGCAGGATGAATTGGAACATGAAATTTAAGGATGCTACCTCTACGCTCAAGCAGCGGCTGAGTTTGCCGAGCATGCAAGCCTAGCTTCAAGAGCTGTTGAAGAACTTAAAGGCAATATAGTGTTGATGATGGTGGTTCATGCCACTTAGGTTTCAAGGATGAAAGGCTGGAACATGGGCAATCACTTCCTAGAGATGGTAATGGTAATTTTTATGTTGGCAGGATGAATTGGAACATGAAATTTAAGGATGCTACCTCTACTGCTCAAGCAGCGGCTGAGTTTGCCGAGCATGCAAGCCTAGCTTCAAGAGCTGTTGAAGAACTTTAAAGGCAATATTGTGTTGATGATGGTGCTTCGTGCCACTTAGGTTTCAAGGATGAAAGGCTGGAACATGGGCAATCATATACTGGAGATGGTAATGGTAATTTTTCTGTTTGCAGGAAGAATTGGAACATGAAATTTAAGGATGCTACCTCTGCTGCTCAAGCAGCGGCTGAGTTTGCCGAGCATGCAAGCCTAGCTGCCAGAGCTGTTGTAGAACTTTCAAGGCAATATTGTGTTGATGATGGTGGTTCATGCCAGTTGGTTTCAAGGAAAAAAAGTTGGAATATAGGCGATCATTTCATGAAGATGGTAATGGTAATTTTTCTATTGGCAAGCAGAATTGGAACATGAATTTTAGGGATGCTACCTGTGCTGCTCAGGTAGCAACTGAGTTTACAGAACATGCAAGTCTAATTGCCAGAGCTGTTGTAGAACTTTCAAGGCAATATTGTGTTGATGATGGTGGTTCATGCTACTTAGGTTTCAAGTATGAAAGATTGGAACATGGGCAATCATTTCCTGGAGATGGTAATGGTAATTTTTCTGTTGGCAGTATGAATTAGAACATGAAAATTAAGGATGCTACCTCTGCTGCTCAAGCAGCGGCTGAGTTTGCCGAGCATGCAAGCCTAGCTTCAAGAGCTGTTGAAGAACTTTAAAGGCAATATTGTGTTGATGATGGTGGTTCATGCCACTTAGGTTTCAAGGATGAAAGGCTGGAACATGGGCAATCATATACTGGAGATGGTAATGGTAATTTTTCTGTTTGCAGGAAGAATTGGAACATGAAATTTAAGGATGCTACCTCTGCTGCTCAAGCAGCGGCTGAGTTTGCCGAGCATGCAAGCCTAGCTGCCAGAGCTGTTGTAGAACTTTCAAGGCAATATTGTGTTGATGATGGTGGTTCATGCCAGTTGGTTTCAAGGAAAAAAAGTTGGAATATGGGCGATCATTTCATGAAGATGGTAATGGTAATTTTTCTATTGGCAAGCAGAATTGGAACATGAATTTTAGGGATGCTACCTGTGCTGCTCAGGTAGCAACTGAGTTTAAAGAACATGCAAGTCTAATTGCCAGAGCTGTTGTAGAACTTTCAAGGCAATATTGTGTTGATGATGGTGGTTCATGCTACTTAGGTTTCAAGTATGAAAGATTGGAACATGGGCAATCATTTCCTGGAGATGGTAATGGTAATTTTTCTGTTGGCAGTATGAATTAGAACATGAAAATTAAGGATGCTACCTCTGCTGCTCAAGCAGCGGCTGAGTTTGCCGAGCATGCAAGCCTAGCTTCAAGAGCTGTTGAAGAACTTTAAAGGCAATATTGTGTTGATGATGGTGGTTCATGCCACTTAGGTTTCAAGGATGAAAGGCTGGAACATGGGCAATTACTTCCTAGAGATGGTAATGGTAATATTTCTGTTGGCAGGCAGAATTGGAACATTAAATTTAAGGATGCTACCTCTGCTGCTCAAGCAGCGGCTGAGTTTGCCGAGCATGCAAGCCTAGCTGCCAGAGCTGTTGTAGAACTTTCAAGGCAATATTGTGTTGATGATGGTGGTTCATGCCATTTAGGTTTCAAGGATGAAAGGCTGGAACATGAGCAATCATTTCCTGGAGATGGTAATGGTAATTTTTCTGTTGGCAGGCAGAATTGGAACATGAATTTTAAGGATGCTACCTCTGCAGCTCAAGTAGCGGCTGAGTTTGCAGAACATGCAAGCCTAGCTGCCAGAGCTGTTGTAGAACTTTCAAGGCAAAATTGTGTTGATGATGGTGGTTCATGCCACTTAGTTTTCAAGGATGAAAGGTTGTAACATGGGCAATCATTTCCTGGAGATGGTAATGGTTATTTTTCTGTTGGCAGGATGAATTGGAATATGAAATTTAAGGATGCTACCTCTACTGCTCAAGCAGCGGCTGAGTTTGCCGAGCATGCAAGCCTAGCTTCAAGAGCTGTTGAAGAACTTTAAAGGCAATATAGTGTTGATGATGGTGGTTCATGCCACTTAGGTTTCAAGGATGAAAGGCTGGAACATGGGCAATCACTTCCTAGAGATGGTAATGGTAATTTTTCTGTTGGCAGGATGAATTGGAACATGAAATTTAAGGATGCTACCTCTGCTGCTCAAGCAGCGGCTGAGTTTGCCGAGCATGCAAGCCTAGCTTCAAGAGCTGTTGAAGAACTTTAAAGGCAATATTGTGTTGATGATGGTGGTTCATGCCACTTAGGTTTTAAGGATGAAAGGCTGGAACATGGGCAATCATATACTGGAGATGGTAATGGTAATTTTTCTGTTTGCAGGAAGAATTGGAACATGAAATTTAAGGATGCTACCTCTGCTGCTCAAGCAGCGGCTGAGTTTGCCGAGCATGCAAGCCTAGCTGCCAGAGCTGTTGTAGAACTTTCAAGGCAATATTGTGTTGATGATGGTGGTTCATGCCAGTTGGTTTCAAGGAAAAAAAGTTGGAATATGGGCAATCATTTCATGAAGATGGTAATGGTAATTTTTCTATTGGCAAGCAGAATTGGAACATGAATTTTAGGGATGCTACCTGTGCTGCTCAGGTAGCAACTGAGTTTACAGAACATGCAAGTCTAATTGCCAGAGCTGTTGTAGAACTTTCAAGGCAATATTGTGTTGATGATGGTGGTTCATGCTACTTAGGTTTCAAGTATGAAAGATTGGAACATGGGCAATCGTTTCCTGGAGATTGTAATGGTAATTTTTCTGTTGGCAGGCAGAATTGGAACATGAATTTTAAGGATGCTACCTGTGCTGCTCAAGTAGCGACTTAGTTTACGGAACATGCGAGCCTAACAGCCAGAGCTGTTGTAGAACTTTCAAGGCATTATTGTGTTGATGATGGTGGTTCATGCCACTTAGGTTTCAAGGATGAAATGTTGGAACATGGGCAATCATTTCTTGGAGATGGTAATGATAATTTTTTCGTTGGCAGGCAGAATTGGAACATGAAATTTAAGGATGCTACCTCTGCTGCTCAAGCAGCGGCTGAGTTTGTCGAGCATGCAAGCCTAGATGCCAGAGCTGTTATAGAACTTTCAAGGCAATATTGTGTTGATGATGGTGGTTCATGCCACTTAGGTTTCAAGGATGAAATGCTGGAACATGATCAATCATTTCCTAGAGATGGTAATGGTAATTTTTCTGTTGGCAGGCAGAATTGGAACATGAATTTTAAGGATGCTGCCCGTGCTGCTCAAGTAGCGACTGAGTTTACAGAACATGCAAGCATAACTGCCAGAGCTGTTGTAGAACTTTCAAGGCAATATTGTGTTGATGATGGTGGTTCATGCCACTTAGTTTTCAAGGATGAAAGGTTGGAACCTGGGCAATCATTTCCTGGAGATAGTAATGGTAATTTTTCTGTTGGCAGGATGAATAGGAACATTAAATTTAAGGATGCTAGCTCTGCTGCTCAAGCAGCGGCTGAGTTTGCCGAGCATGCAAGCCTAGCTGCCAGAGCTGTTGTAGAACTTTCAAGGCAATATTGTGTTGATGATGGTGGTTCATGCCACTTAGGTTTCAAGGATGAAAGGCTGGAATATGGGCAATCATATCCTGGAGATGGCAATGGTAATTTTTCTGTTTGCAGGCAGAATTGGAACATGAAATTTAAAGATGCTACCTCTACTGTTCAAGAATCGGCTGAGTTTGCAGAGTATGCAAGCCTAGCTGCCAGAGCTGTTGTAGAACTTACAAGGCAATATTGTGTTGGTGATGGTGGTTCATGCCACTTAGGTTTCAAGGATGAAAGATTGGAACATGGGAAATCATTTCCTGGAGATTGTAATGGTAATTTTTCAGTTGTCAGGCAGAATTGGAACATGAAATTTAAGGATGCTACCTCTACTGCTCAAATATCGACTGATTTTGGAGAACATGCAAGCCTAGCTACCTGAACTATTATAGAACTTTTAAGGCAATATTGTGTTGATGATGGTGGTTCATGCCACTTAGGTTTAAAGGATGAATGGTTGGAACTTGGGCAATCATTTCCTGGAGATGGTAATGGTAATGTTTCTGTTGGCAGGTAGAATTGGAACATGAAATTTAAGGATGGTACCTCTGTTTCTCAAGTAGCGGCTGAGTTTGCAGAACATGCAAGCCTAGCTGCCAGAGCTATTTTAGAACTTTAAAGGCAATAGTGTGTTGATGATGGTGGTTCATGCCACTTAGGTTTCAAGGATGAAAGGTTGGAACATGGGAAATCATTTCCTGGAGATTGTAATGGTAATTTTTCAGTTGTCAGGCAGAATTGGAACATGAAATTTAAGGATGCTACCTCTACTGCTCAAATATCGACTGAGTTTGGAGAACATGCAAGCCTAGCTACCTGAACTATTATAGAACTTTTAAGGCAATATTGTGTTGATGATGGTGGTTCATGCCACTTAGGTTTAAAGGATGAATGGTTGGAACTTGGGCAATCATTTCCTGGAGATGGTAATGGTAATTTTTCTGTTGGCAGGCAGAATTTTAACATGAAATTTAAGGATGCTACCTCTGCTGCTCAAGCAGCGGCTGAGTTTGCAGAACATGCAAGACTAGCTACCAGAGCTGTTGTAGAACTTTCAAGGCAATATTGTGTTGATGATGGTGGTTCATGCCACTTGGTTTCAAGGAAAAAAAGTTGGAATATGGGCAATCATTTCATGGAGATTGTAATGGTAATTTTTCTATTGTCATGCAGAGTTGGAACATGAAATTTAAGGATGCTACCTCTGCTGCTCAAGCAACGGCTCAGTTTGCAGAGCATACAAGCCTATCTTCCAGAGCTGTTGAATAACTTTAAAGGCAATATTGTGTTGATGATGGTGGTTCATGCCACTTAGGTTTCAAGGATGAAAGGTTGGAACATGGGCAATCATTTCCTGGAGATGGTAAAGGTAATATTTCTATTTGCAGGAAGAATTTGAACATGAAATTTAAGGATGCTACCTCTGTTGGTCAAGGAGCGGCTGAGGTTGCTGAGCATGCAAGCCTAGTTGCCAGAGCTGTTGTGAACTTTCAAGGCAATATTGTGTTGATGATGGTGGTTCATGCCACTTAGGTTTCAAGGATGAAAGGCTGGAACATGAGCAATCATTTCCTGGCGATGGTAATGGTAATTTTTCTGTTGGCAGGCAGAATTGGAACATGAAATTTAAGGATGCTACCTCTGCTGCTCAAGCAGCGGCTGAGTTTGCCGAGCATGCAAGCCTAGCTGCCAGAGCTGTTGTAGAACTTTCAAGGCAATATTGTGTTGATGATGGTGGTTCATGCCACTTAGGTTTCAAGGATAAAATGTTGGAACATGGGCAATCATT
The DNA here is from genome assembly GCF_000390325.3 of Nicotiana tomentosiformis. Taxonomy (NCBI): domain Eukaryota; kingdom Viridiplantae; phylum Streptophyta; class Magnoliopsida; order Solanales; family Solanaceae; genus Nicotiana; species Nicotiana tomentosiformis. The sequence continues at coordinate 2,069,585 of NW_027174561.1, forward strand.
TCCTGGAGATGTTAATGGAAATTTTTCTGTTGGCAGGCAGAATTGGAACATGAAATTTAAGGATGCTACCTCTGCTGCTCAAGCAGCGGCTGAGTTTGCCGAGCATGCAAGCCTAGCTGCCAGAGCTGTTGTAGAACTTTCAAGGCAGTATTGTGTTGATGATGGTGGTTCATGCCACTTAGGTTTCAAGGATGAAAGGCTGGAACATGAGCAATCATTTCCTGGAGATGGTAATGGTAATTTTTCTGTTGGCTGGCATAATTGGAACATGAATTTTAAGGATGCTACCTGTGCTGCTCAAGTAGCGACTGAGTTTACAGAACATGCAAGCCTAACTGCCAGAGCTGTTGTAGAACTTTCAAGGCAATATTGTGTTGATGATGGTGTTTTATGCCACTTAGTTTTCAAGGATGAAAGGTTGGAACATGGGCAATCATTTCCTGGAGATGGTAATGGTAAATTTTCTATTGGCAGTATGAATTAGAACATGAAATTTAAGGATGCTACCTCTGCTGCTCAAGCAGCGGCTGAGTTTGCCGAGCATGCAAGCCTAGCTTCCAGAGCTATTGAATAACTTTAAAGGCAATATTATGTTGATGATGGTGGTTCATGCCACTTAGGTTTCAAGGATGAAAGGCTGGAACATGGGAAATCATTTCCTGGAGATAGTAATGGTAATGTTTCTGTTGGCAGGAAGAATTGGAACATGAAATTTAAGGATGGTACCTCTGTTTCTCAAGCAGCGGCTGAGTTTGCAGAACATGCAAGCCTAGCTGCCAGAGCTATTTTAGAACTTTAAAGGCAATAGTGTGTTGATGATGGTGGTTCATGCCACTTAGGTTTCAAGTATGAAAGGTTGGAACATGGGCAATCATTTCCTGGAGATGGTAATGGTAATTTTTCTGTTGGCAAGCAGAATTTTAACATGAAATTTAAGGATGCTACCTCTGCTGCTCAAGCAGCGGCTGAGTTTGCAGAACATGCAAGACTAGCTACCAGAGCTGTTGTATAACTTTCGAGGCAATATTGTGTTGATGATGGTGGTTCATGCCACTTGGTTTCAAGGAAAAAATGTTGGAATATGGGCAATCATTTCATGGAGATGGTAATGGTAATTTTTCTTTTGTCATGCAGAATTGGAACATGAAATTTAAGTATGCTACCTCTGCTGCTCAAGCAACAGCTGAGTTTGCAGAGCATGCAAGCCTATCTTTCAGAGCTTTTGAATAACTTTAAAGGCAATATTGTGTTGATGATGGTGGTTCATGCCACTTAGGTTTCAAGGATGAAAGGTTGGAACATGGGCAATCATTTCCTGGAGATGGTAAAGGTAATATTTCTATTTGCAGGAAGAATTAAAACATGAAATTTAAGGATGCTACATCTGTTGGTCAAGGAGCGCCTGAGGTTGCCGAGCATGCAAGCCTAGCTGCCAGAGCTGTTGTAGAACTTTCAAGGCAATATTGTGTTGATGATGGTGGTTCATGCCACTTAGGTTTCAAGGATGAAAGGCTGGAACATGAGCAATCATTTCCTGGAGATGGTAATGGTAATTGTTCTGTTGGCAGGTAGAATTGGAACATGATATTTAAGGATGCTACCTCTACTGCTCAAGCAGCAGCTGAGTTTGCCGAGCATGCAAGCCTAGCTGCCAGAGCTGTTGTAGAACTTTCAAGGCAATATTGTTTTGATGATGGTGGTTCATGCCATTAAGGTTTCAAGGATCAAATGTTGGAACATGGACAATCATTTCCTGGAGATGTTAATGGTAATTTTTCTGTTGGCAGGCAGAATTGGAACATGAAATTTAAGGATGCTACCTCTGCTGCTCAAGCAGCGGCTGAGTTTGCCGAGCATGCAAGCCAAGCTGCCAGAGCTGTTGTAGAACTTTCATGGCAGTATTGTGTTGATGATGGGGGTTCATGCCACTGAGGTTTCAAGGATGAAAGGCTGGAACATGAGCAATCATTTCTTGGAGATGGTAATGGTAATTTTTCTGTTGGCTGGCAGAATTGGGACATGAATTTTAAGGATGCTACCTGTGCTGCTCAAGTAGCGACTGAGTTTACAGAACATGCAAGACTAACTACCAGAGCTATTGTAGAACTTTCAAGGCAATATTGTGTTGATGATGGTGGTTCATGCCACTTAGTTTTCAAGGATGAAAGGGTTGAACATGGGCAATCATTTCCTTGAAATGGTAATGGTAATTTTTCTATTGGCAGTATGAATTAGAACATGAAATTTAAGGATGCTACCTGTGTTGCTCAAGCAGCGGCTGAGTTTGCCGAGCATGCAAGCCTAGCTGCCAGAGTTGTTGTAGAACTTTCAAGGCAATATTGTGTTGGTGATGGTGGTTCATGCCACTTAAGTTTCAAAGATGAAAGATTGGAACATGGGCAATCATTTCCTGGAGATGGTAATGGTAATTTTTCTGTTTGCAGGAAGAATTGGAACATGAAATTTAAGGATGCTACCTCTGCTGCTCAAGCAGCGGCTGAGTTTGTCGAGCATTCAAGCCTTGCTGCCAGAGCTGTTGTAGAACTTTCAAGGAAATATTGGGTTGATGATGGTGGTTCATGCCACTTAGGTTTCAAGGATGAATGGTTGGAACATGGGCAATCATTTCCTGTAGATGGTAATGGTGATGTTTCTGTTGGCAGGATGAATTGGAACATGAAATTTAAGGATGTTACCTCTGTTGCTCAAGCAGCGGCTTAGTTTACAGAACATGCAAGCCTAGCTGCCAGAGCTATTGTAGAATTTTAAAGGCAATAGTGTGTTGATGATGGTGGTTCATGCCACTTAGGATTCAAGGATGAAAGGTTGGAACATGGGCAATCATTTCCTGGAGATGGTAATGGTAATTTTTCTGTTGGAAGGCAGAATTGGAACATGAAATTTAAAGATGCTACCTCTACTGTTCAAGAAGCGGCTGAGTTTGCAGAGTATGCAAGCCTAGCTTCCAGAGCTGTTGTAGAACTTACAAGGCAATATTGTGTTGGTGATGGTGGTTCATGCCACTTAGGTTTCAAGGATGAAAGATTGGAATATGGGCAATCATTTCCTGGAGATTGTAATGGTAATTTTTCAGATGTCAGGCAGAATTGGAACATGAAATTTAAGGATGCTACCTCTGCTGCTCAAGCATCGACTGAGTTTGGAGAACATGCAAGCCTAGCTACCAGAGCTATTATAGAACTTTTAAGGCAATATTGTGTTGATGATGGTGGTTCATGCCACTTAGGTTTCAAGGATGAATGGTTGGAACATGGGCAATCATTTCCTGGAGATGGTAATGGTAATGTTTCTGTTGGCAGGCAGAATTGGAACATGAAATTTAAGGATGCTACCTCTGTTTCTCAGGCAGCGGCTGAGTTTGCAGAACATGCAAGCCTAGCTGCCAGAGCTATTGTAGAACTTTAAAGGCAATAGTGTGTTGATGATGGTGGTTCATGCCACTTAGGTTTCAAGGATGAAAGGTTGGAACATGGGCAATCATTTCCTGGAGATGGTAATGATAATTTTTCTGTTGGCAGGCGGAATTGGAACATGAAATTTAAGGATGTTACCTCTGCTGCTCAAGCAGCGGCTGAGTTTGCAGAACATGCAAGCCGAGCTACCAGAGCTCTTGTAGAACTTTCAAGGCAATATTGGGTTGATGATGGTGGTTCATGCCACTTGGTTTCAAGGAAAAAAAGTTGGAATATGGGCAATCATTTCCTGGAGATGGTAATGGTAACTTTTCTATTGGCAGGCAGAATTGGAACATGAAATTTAAAGATGCTACCTCTACTGTTCAAGAAGCGGCTGAGTTTGCAGAGTATGCAAGCCTAGCTGCCAGAGCTGTTGTAGAACTTACAAGGCAATATTGTGTTGGTGATTGTGGTTCATGCCACTTAGGTTTCAAGGATGAAAGATTGGAACATGGGCAATCATTTCCTGGAGATTGTAATGGTAATTTTTCAGTTGTCAGGCAGAATTGGAACATGAAATTTAAGGATGCTAGCTCTGCTGCTCAAGTATCGACTGAGTTTGCAGAACATGCAAGCCTAGCTACCAGAGCTATTATAGAACTTTTAAGGCAATATTGTGTTGATGATGGTGGTTCATGCCACTTAGGTTTCAAGGATGAATGGTTGGAACATGGGCAATCATTTACTGGAGATGGTAATGGTAATGTTTCTGTTGGCAGGCAAAATTGGAACATGAAATTTAAGGATGGTACCTCTTTTTCTCAAGCAGCGGCTGAGTTTGCAGAACATGCAAGCCTAGCTGCCAGAGCTATTTTAGAACTTTAAAGGCAATAGTGTGTTGATGATGGTGGTTTATGCCACTTAGGTTTCAAGGATGAAAGGTTGGAACATGGGCAATCATTTCCTGGAGATGGTAATGGTAATTTTTCTGTTGGCAGGCATAATTTTAACATGAAATTTAAGGATGCTACATCTGCTGCTCAAGCAGCGGCTGATTTTGCAGAACATGCAAGACTAGCTACCAGAGCTGTTGTAGAACTTTCAAGGCAATATTGTGTTGATGATGGTGGTTCATGCCACTTGGTTTCAAGGAAAACAAGTTGGAATATGGGCAATCATTTCATGGAGATGGTAATGGTAATTTTTCTATTGTCATGCAGAATTGGAACATGAAATTTAAGTATGCTACCTCTGCTGCTCAAGCAACGGCTGAGTTTGCAGAGCATGCAAGCCTATCTTTCAGAGCTTTTGAATAACTTTAAAGGCAATATTGTGTTGATGATGGTGGTTCATGCCACTTAGGTTTCAAGGATGAAAGGTTGGAACATGGGCAATCATTTCCTGGAGATGGTAAAGGTAATATTTCTATTTGCAGGAAGAATTAAAACATGAAATTTAAGGATGCTACATCTGTTGGTCAAGGAGCGCCTGAGGTTGCCGAGCATGCAAGCCTAGCTGCCAGAGCTGTTGTAGAACTTTCAAGGCAATATTGTGTTGATGATGGTGGTTCATGCCACTTAGGTTTCAAGGATGAAAGGCTGGAACATGAGCAATCATTTCCTGGAGATGGTAATGGTAATTGTTCTGTTGGCAGGTAGAATTGGAACATGATATTTAAGGATGCTACCTCTACTGCTCAAGAAGCAGCTGAGTTTGCCGAGCATGCAAGCCTAGCTGCCAGAGCTGTTGTAGAACTTTCAAGGCAATATTGTTTTGATGATGGTGGTTCATGCCATTAAGGTTTCAAGGATCAAATGTTGGAACATGGACAATCATTTCCTGGAGATGTTAATGGTAATTTTTCTGTTGGCAGGCAGAATTGGAACATGAAATTTAAGGATGCTACCTCTGCTGCTCAAGCAGCGGCTGAGTTTGCCGAGCATGCAAGCCAAGCTGCCAGAGCTGTTGTAGAACTTTCATGGCAGTATTGTGTTGATGATGGGGGTTCATGCCACTGAGGTTTCAAGGATGAAAGGCTGGAACATGAGCAATCATTTCTTGGAGATGGTAATGGTAATTTTTCTGTTGGCTGGCAGAATTGGGACATGAATTTTAAGGATGCTACCTGTGCTGCTCAAGTAGCGACTGAGTTTACAGAACATGCAAGACTAACTACCAGAGCTATTGTAGAACTTTCAAGGCAATATTGTGTTGATGATGGTGGTTCATGCCACTTAGTTTTCAAGGATGAAAGGGTTGAACATGGGCAATCATTTCCTTGAGATGGTAATGGTAATTTTTCTATTGGCAGTATGAATTAGAACATGAAATTTAAGGATGCTACCTGTGTTGCTCAAGCAGCGGCTGAGTTTGCCGAGCATGCAAGCCTAGCTGCCAGAGCTGTTGTAGAACTTTCAAGGCAATATTGTGTTGGTGATGGTGGTTCATGCCACTTAAGTTTCAAAGATGAAAGATTGGAACATGGGCAATCATTTCCTGGAGATGGTAATGGTAATTTTTCTGTTTGCAGGAAGAATTGGAACATGAAATTTAAGGATGCTACCTCTGCTGCTCAAGCAGCGGCTGAGTTTGTCGAGCATTCAAGCCTTGCTGCCAGAGCTGTTGTAGAACTTTCAAGGAAATATTGGGTTGATGATGGTGGTTCATGCCACTTAGGTTTCAAGGATGAATGGTTGGAACATGGGCAATCATTTCCTGTAGATGGTAATGGTGATGTTTCTGTTGGCAGGATGAATTGGAACATGAAATTTAAGGATGTTACCTCTGTTGCTCAAGCAGCGGCTTAGTTTACAGAACATGCAAGCCTAGCTGCCAGAGCTATTGTAGAATTTTCAAGGCAATAGTGTGTTGATGATGGTGGTTCATGCCACTTAGGATTCAAGGATGAAAGGTTGGAACATGGGCAATCATTTCCTGGAGATGGTAATGGTAATTTTTCTGTTGGAAGGCAGAATTGGAACATGAAATTTAAAGATGCTACCTCTACTGTTCAAGAAGCGGCTGAGTTTGCAGAGTATGCAAGCCTAGCTTCCAGAGCTGTTGTAGAACTTACAAGGCAATATTGTGTTGGTGATGGTGGTTCATGCCACTTAGGTTTCAAGGATGAAAGATTGGAATATGGGCAATCATTTCCTGGAGATTGTAATGGTAATTTTTCAGATGTCAGGCAGAATTGGAACATGAAATTTAAGGATGCTACCTCTGCTGCTCAAGCATCGACTGAGTTTGGAGAACATGCAAGCCTAGCTACCAGAGCTATTATAGAACTTTTAAGGCAATATTGTGTTGATGATGGTGGTTCATGCCACTTAGGTTTCAAGGATGAATGGTTGGAACATGGGCAATCATTTCCTGGAGATGGTAATGGTAATGTTTCTGTTGGCAGGCAGAATTGGAACATGAAATTTAAGGATGCTACCTCTGTTTCTCAGGCAGCGGCTGAGTTTGCAGAACATGCAAGCCTAGCTGCCAGAGCTATTGTAGAACTTTAAAGGCAATAGTGTGTTGATGATGGTGGTTCATGCCACTTAGGTTTCAAGGATGAAAGGTTGGAACATGGGCAATCATTTCCTGGAGATGGTAATGATAATTTTTCTGTTGGCAGGCGGAATTGGAACATGAAATTTAAGGATGTTACCTCTGCTGCTCAAGCAGCGGCTGAGTTTGCAGAACATGCAAGCCGAGCTACCAGAGCTCTTGTAGAACTTTCAAGGCAATATTGGGTTGATGATGGTGGTTCATGCCACTTGGTTTCAAGGAAAAAAAGTTGGAATATGGGCAATCATTTCCTGGAGATGGTAATGGTAACTTTTCTATTGGCAGGCAGAATTGGAACATGAAATTTAAAGATGCTACCTCTACTGTTCAAGAAGCGGCTGAGTTTGCAGAGTATGCAAGCCTAGCTGCCAGAGCTGTTGTAGAACTTACAAGGCAATATTGTGTTGGTGATTGTGGTTCATGCCACTTAGGTTTCAAGGATGAAAGATTGGAACATGGGCAATCATTTCCTGGAGATTGTAATGGTAATTTTTCAGTTGTCAGGCAGAATTGGAACATGAAATTTAAGGATGCTAGCTCTGCTGCTCAAGTATCGACTGAGTTTGCAGAACATGCAAGCCTAGCTACCAGAGCTATTATAGAACTTTTAAGGCAATATTGTGTTGATGATGGTGGTTCATGCCACTTAGGTTTCAAGGATGAATGGTTGGAACATGGGCAATCATTTACTGGAGATGGTAATGGTAATGTTTCTGTTGGCAGGCAAAATTGGAACATGAAATTTAAGGATGGTACCTCTTTTTCTCAAGCAGCGGCTGAGTTTGCAGAACATGCAAGCCTAGCTGCCAGAGCTATTTTAGAACTTTAAAGGCAATAGTGTGTTGATGATGGTGGTTTATGCCACTTAGGTTTCAAGGATGAAAGGTTGGAACATGGGCAATCATTTCCTGGAGATGGTAATGGTAATTTTTCTGTTGGCAGGCATAATTTTAACATGAAATTTAAGGATGCTACATCTGCTGCTCAAGCAGCGGCTGATTTTGCAGAACATGCAAGACTAGCTACCAGAGCTGTTGTAGAACTTTCAAGGCAATATTGTGTTGATGATGGTGGTTCATGCCACTTGGTTTCAAGGAAAACAAGTTGGAATATGGGCAATCATTTCATGGAGATGGTAATGGTAATTTTTCTATTGTCATGCAGAATTGGAACATGAAATTTAAGTATGCTACCTCTGCTGCTCAAGCAACGGCTGAGTTTGCAGAGCATGCAAGCCTATCTTTCAGAGCTTTTGAATAACTTTAAAGGCAATATTGTGTTGATGATGGTGGTTCATGCCACTTAGGTTTCAAGGATGAAAGGTTGGAACATGGGCAATCATTTCCTGGAGATGGTAAAGGTAATATTTCTATTTGCAGGAAGAATTAAAACATGAAATTTAAGGATGCTACATCTGTTGGTCAAGGAGCGCCTGAGGATGCCGAGCATGCAAGCCTAGCTGCCAGAGCTGTTGTAGAACTTTCAAGGCAATATTGTGTTGATGATGGTGGTTCATGCCACTTAGGTTTCAAGGATGAAAGGCTGGAACATGAGCAATCATTTCCTGGAGATGGTAATGGTAATTTTTCTGTTGGCAGGTAGAATTGGAACATGATATTTAAGGATGCTACCTCTACTGCTCAAGCAGCAGCTCAGTTTGCCGAGCATGCAAGCCTAGCTGCCAGAGCTGTTGTAGAACTTTCAAGGCAATATTATTTTGATGATGGTGGTTCATGCCATTAAGGTTTCAAGGATCAAATGTTGGAACATGGACAATCATTTCCTGGAGATGTTAATGGTAATTTTTCTGTTGGCAGGCAGAATTGGAACATGAAATTTAAGGATGCTACCTCTGCTGCTCAAGCAGCGGCTGAGTTTGCCGAGCATGCAAGCCAAGCTGCCAGAGCTGTTGTAGAACTTTCATGGCAGTATTGTGTTGATGATGGGGGTTCATGCCACTGAGGTTTCAAGGATGAAAGGCTGGAACATGAGCAATCATTTCTTGGAGATGGTAATGGTAATTTTTCTGTTGGCTGGCAGAATTGGGACATGAATTTTAAGGATGCTACCTGTGCTGCTCAAGTAGCGACTGAGTTTACAGAACATGCAAGACTAACTACCAGAGCTATTGTAGAACTTTCAAGGCAATATTGTGTTGATGATGGTGGTTCATGCCACTTAGTTTTCAAGGATGAAAGGGTTGAACATGGGCAATCATTTCCTTGAGATGGTAATGGTAATTTTTCTATTGGCAGTATGAATTAGAACATGAAATTTAAGGATGCTACCTGTGCTGCTCAAGCAGCGGCTGAGTTTGCCGAGCATGCAAGCCTAGCTGCCAGAGCTGTTGTAGAACTTTCAAGGCAATATTGTGTTGGTGATGGTGGTTCATGCCACTTAAGTTTCAAAGATGAAAGATTGGAACATGGGCAATCATTTCCTGGAGATGGTAATGGTAATTTTTCTGTTTGCAGGAAGAATTGGAACATGAAATTTAAGGATGCTACCTCTGCTGCTCAAGCAGCGGCTGAGTTTGTCGAGCATTCAAGCCTTGCTGCCAGAGCTGTTGTAGAACTTTCAAGGAAATATTGGGTTGATGATGGTGGTTCATGCCACTTAGGTTTCAAGGATGAATGGTTGGAACATGGGCAATCATTTCCTGTAGATGGTAATGGTGATGTTTCTGTTGGCAGGATGAATTGGAACATGAAATTTAAGGATGTTACCTCTGTTGCTCAAGCAGCGGCTTAGTTTACAGAACATGCAAGCCTAGCTGCCAGAGCTATTGTAGAACTTTAAAGGCAATAGTGTGTTGATGATGGTGGTTCATGCCACTTAGGATTCAAGGATGAAAGGTTGGAACATGGGCAATCATTTCCTGGAGATGGTAATGGTAATTTTTCTGTTGGCAGGCAGAATTGGAACATGAAATTTAAAGATGCTACCTCTACTGTTCAAGAAGCGGCTGAGTTTGCAGAGTATGCAAGCCTAGCTTCCAGAGCTGTTGTAGAACTTACAAAGCAATATTGTGTTGGTGATGGTGGTTCATGCCACTTAGGTTTCAAGGATGAAAGATTGGAATATGGGCAATCATTTCCTGGAGATTGTAATGGTAATTTTTCAGATGTCAGGCAGAATTGGAACATGAAATTTAAGGATGCTACCTCTGCTGCTCAAGCATCGACTGAGTTTGGAGAACATGCAAGCCTAGCTACCAGAGCTATTATAGAACTTTTAAGGCAATATTGTGTTGATGATGGTGGTTCATGCCACTTAGGTTTCAAGGATGAATGGTTGGAACATGGGCAATCATTTCCTGGAGATGGTAATGGTAATGTTTCTGTTGGCAGGCAGAATTGGAACATGAAATTTAAGGATGCTACCTCTGTTTCTCAGGCAGCGGCTGAGTTTGCAGAACATGCAAGCCTAGCTGCCAGAGCTATTGTAGAACTTTAAAGGCAATAGTGTGTTGATGATGGTGGTTCATGCCACTTAGGTTTCAAGGATGAAAGGTTGGAACATGGGCAATCATTTCCTGGAGATGGTAATGATAATTTTTCTGTTGGCAGGCGGAATTGGAACATGAAATTTAAGGATGCTACCTCTGCTGCTCAAGCAGCGGCTGAGTTTGCAGAACATGCAAGCCGAGCTACCAGAGCTCTTGTAGAACTTTCAAGGCAATATTGGGTTGATGATGGTGGTTCATGCCACTTGGTTTCAAGGAAAAAAAGTTGGAATATGGGCAATCATTTCCTGGAGATGGTAATGGTAACTTTTCTATTGGCAGGCAGAATTGGAACATGAAATTTAAAGATGCTACCTCTACTGTTCAAGAAGCGGCTGAGTTTGCAGAGTATGCAAGCCTAGCTGCCAGAGCTGTTGTAGAACTTACAAGGCAATATTGTGTTGGTGATTGTGGTTCATGCCACTTAGGTTTCAAGGATGAAAGATTGGAACATGGGCAATCATTTCCTGGAGATTGTAATGGTAATTTTTCAGTTGTCAGGCAGAATTGGAACATGAAATTTAAGGATGCTAGCTCTGCTGCTCAAGTATCGACTGAGTTTGCAGAACATGCAAGCCTAGCTACCAGAGCTATTATAGAACTTTTAAGGCAATATTGTGTTGATGATGGTGGTTCATGCCACTTAGGTTTCAAGGATGAATGGTTGGAACATGGGCAATCATTTACTGGAGATGGTAATGGTAATGTTTCTGTTGGCAGGCAAAATTGGAACATGAAATTTAAGGATGGTACCTCTTTTTCTCAAGCAGCGGCTGAGTTTGCAGAACATGCAAGCCTAGCTGCCAGAGCTATTTTAGAACTTTAAACGCAATAGTGTGTTGATGATGGTGGTTTATGCCACTTAGGTTTCAAGGATGAAAGGTTGGAACATGGGCAATCATTTCCTGGAGATGGTAATGGTAATTTTTCTGTTGGCAGGCAAAATTTTAACATGAAATTTAAGGATGCTACATCTGCTGCTCAAGCAGCGGCTGATTTTGCAGAACATGCAAGACTAGCTACCAGAGCTGTTGTAGAACTTTCAAGGCAATATTGTGTTGATGATGGTGGTTCATGCCACTTGGTTTCAAGGAAAACAAGTTGGAATATGGGCAATCATTTCATGGAGATGGTAATGGTAATTTTTCTATTGTCATGCAGAATTGGAACATGAAATTTAAGTATGCTACCTCTGCTGCTCAAGCAACGGCTGAGTTTGCAGAGCATGCAAGCCTATCTTTCAGAAGCTTTTGAATAACTTTAAAGGCAATATTGTGTTGATGATGGTGGTTCATGCCACTTAGGTTTCAAGGATGAAAGGTTGGAACATGGGCAATCATTTCCTGGAGATGGTAAAGGTAATATTTCTATTTGCAGGAAGAATTAAAACATGAAATTTAAGGATGCTACATCTGTTGGTCAAGGAGCGCCTGAGGTTGCCGAGCATGCAAGCCTAGCTGCCAGAGCTGTTGTAGAACTTTCAAGGCAATATTGTGTTGATGATGGTGGTTCATGCCACTTAGGTTTCAAGGATGAAAGGCTGGAACATGAGCAATCATTTCCTGGAGATGGTAATGGTAATTTTTCTGTTGGCAGGTAGAATTGGAACATGATATTTAAGGATGCTACCTCTACTGCTCAAGCAGCAGCTGAGTTTGCCGAGCATGCAAGCCTAGCTGCCAGAGCTGTTGTAGAACTTTCAAGGCAATATTGTTTTGATGATGGTGGTTCATGCCATTAAGGTTTCAAGGATCAAATGTTGGAACATTGACAATCATTTCCTGGAGATGTTAATGGTAATTTTTCTGTTGGCAGGCATAATTGGAACATGAAATTTAAGGATGCTACCTCTGCTGCTCAAGCAGCGGCTGAGTTTGTCGAGCATGCAAGCCAAGCTGCCAGAGCTGTTGTAGAACTTTCAAGGCAGTATTGTGTTGATGATGGGGGTTCATGCCACTGAGGTTTCAAGGATGAAAGGCTGGAACATGAGCAATCATTTCTTGGAGATGGTAATGGTAATTTTTCTGTTGGCTGGCAGAATTGGGACATGAATTTTAAGGATGCTACCTGTGCTGCTCAAGTAGCGACTGAGTTTACAGAACATGCAAGACTAACTGCCAGAGCTATTGTAGAACTTTCAAGGCAATATTGTGTTGATGATGGTGGTTCATGCCACTTAGTTTTCAAGGATGAAAGGGTTGAACATGGGCAATCATTTCCTTGAGATGGTAATGGTAATTTTTCTATTGGCAGTATGAATTAGAACATGAAATTTAAGGATGCTACCTCTGCTGCTCAAGCAGCGGCTGAGTTTGCCGAGCATGCAAGCCTAGCTGCCAGAGCTGTTGTAGAACTTTCAAGACAATATTGTGTTGGTGATGGTGGTTCATGCCACTTAAGTTTCAAAGATGAAAGATTGGAACATGGGCAATCATTTCCTGGAGATGGTAATGGTAATTTTTCTGTTTGCAGGAAGAATTGGAACATGAAATTTAAGGATGCTACCTCTGCTGCTCAAGCAGCGGCTGAGTTTGTCGAGCATTCAAGCCTTGCTGCCAGAGCTGTTGTAGAACTTTCAAGGAAATATTGGGTTGATGATGGTGGTTCATGCCACTTAGGTTTCAAGGATGAATGGTTGGAACATGGGCAATCATTTCCTGTAGATGGTAATGGTGATGTTTCTGTTGGCAGGATGAATTGGAACATGAAATTTAAGGATGTTACCTCTGTTGCTCAAGCAGCGGCTTAGTTTGCAGAACATGCAAGCCTAGCTGCCAGAGCTATTGTAGAACTTTAAAGGCAATAGTGTGTTGATGATGGTGGTTCATGCCACTTAGGATTCAAGGATGAAAGGTTGGAACATGGGCAATCATTTCCTGGAGATGGTAATGGTAATTTTTCTGTTGGCAGGCAGAATTGGAACATGAAATTTAAAGATGCTACCTCTACTGTTCAAGAAGCGGCTGAGTTTGCAGAGTATGCAAGCCTAGCTTCCAGAGCTGTTGTAGAACTTACAAGGCAATATTGTGTTGGTGATGGTGGTTCATGCCACTTAGGTTTCAAGGATGAAAGATTGGAATATGGGCAATCATTTCCTGGAGATTGTAATGGTAATTTTTCAGATGTCAGGCAGAATTGGAACATGAAATTTAAGGATGCTACCTCTGCTGCTCAAGCATCGACTGAGTTTGGAGAACATGCAAGCCTAGCTACCAGAGCTATTATAGAACTTTTAAGGCAATATTGTGTTGATGATGGTGGTTCATGCCACTTAGGTTTCAAGGATGAATGGTTGGAACATGGGCAATCATTTCCTGGAGATGGTAATGGTAATGTTTCTGTTGGCAGGCAGAATTGGAACATGAAATTTAAGGATGCTACCTCTGTTTCTCAGGCAGCGGCTGAGTTTGCAGAACATGCAAGCCTAGCTGCCAGAGCTATTGTAGAACTTTAAAGGCAATAGTGTGTTGATGATGGTGGTTCATGCCACTTAGGTTTCAAGGATGAAAGGTTGGAACATGGGCAATCATTTCCTGGAGATGGTAATGATAATTTTTCTGTTGGCAGGCGGAATTGGAACATGAAATTTAAGGATGCTACCTCTGCTGCTCAAGCAGCGGCTGAGTTTGCAGAACATGCAAGCCGAGCTACCAGAGCTCTTGTAGAACTTTCAAGGCAATATTGTGTTGATGATGGTGGTTCATGCCACTTGGTTTCAAGGAAAAAAAGTTGGAATATGGGCAATCATTTCCTGGAGATGGTAATGGTAATTTTTCTATTGGCAGGCAGAATTGGAACATGAAATTTAAAGATGCTACCTCTACTGTTCAAGAAGCGGCTGAGTTTGCAGAGTATGCAAGCCTAGCTGCCAGAGCTGTTGTAGAACTTACAAGGCAATATTGTGTTGGTGATTGTGGTTCATGCCACTTAGGTTTCAAGGATGAAAGATTGGAACATGGGCAATCATTTCCTGGAGATTGTAATGGTAATTTTTCAGTTGTCAGGCAGAATTGGAACATGAAATTTAAGGATGCTAGCTCTGCTGCTCAAGTATCGACTGAGTTTGCAGAACATGCAAGCCTAGCTACCAGAGCTATTATAGAACTTTTAAGGCAATATTGTGTTGATGATGGTGGTTCATGCCACTTAGGTTTCAAGGATGAATGGTTGGAACATGGGCAATCATTTACTGGAGATGGTAATGGTAATGTTTCTGTTGGCAGGCAGAATTGGAACATGAAATTTAAGGATGGTACCTCTTTTTCTCAAGCAGCGACTGAGTTTGCAGAACATGCAAGCCTAGCTGCCAGAGCTATTTTAGAACTTTAAAGGCAATAGTGTGTTGATGATGGTGGTTTATGCCACTTAGGTTTCAAGGATGAAAGGTTGGAACATGGGCAATCATTTCCTGGAGATGGTAATGGTAATTTTTCTGTTGGCAGGCAAAATTTTAACATGAAATTTAAGGATGCTACATCTGCTGCTCAAGCAACGGCTGATTTTGCAGAACATGCAAGACTAGCTACCAGAGCTGTTGTAGAACTTTCAAGGCAATATTGTGTTGATGGTGGTGGTTCATGCCACTTGGTTTCAAGGAAAAAAAGTTGGAATATGGGCAATCATTTCATGGAGATGGTAATGGTAATTGTTCTATTGTCATGCAGAATTGGAACATGAAATTTAAGGATGCTACCTCTGTTGCTCAAGCAACGGCTGAGTTTGCAGAGCATGCAAGCCTATCTTCCAGAGCTGTTGAATAACTTTAAAGGCAATATTGTGTTGATGATGGTGGTTCATGCCACTTAGGTTTCAAGGATGAAAGGTTGGAACATGTGCAATCATTTCCTAGAGATGGTAATGGTAATTTTTCTGTTGGCAGTATGAATTAGAACATGAAATTTAAGGATGCTACCTTTGCTGCTCAAGCAGCGGCTGAGTTTGCCGAGAATGCAAGCCTAGCTTCCAGAGCTATTGAAGAACTTTAAAGGCAATATTGTATTGATGATGGTGGTTCATGCCACTTAGGTTTCAAGAATGAAAGGCTGGAACATGGGCAATCACTTCCTAGAGATGGTAATGGTAATTTTTCTGTTGGCAGGAAGAATTGGAACATGAAATTTAAGGATGCTACCTCTGCTGCTCAAGCAGCGGCTGAGTTTGCCGAGCATGCAAGCCTAGCTGCCAGAGCTGTTGTAGAACTTTCAAGGCAATATTGTGTTGGTGATGATGGTTCATGCCACTTAGGTTTCAAGGATGAAAGGCTGGAACATGAGCAATCATTTCCTGGAGATGGTAATGGTAATTTTTCTGTTGGCTGGCAGAATTGGAACATGAATTTTAAGGGTGCAACCTGTGCTGCTCAAGTAGCGACTGAGTTTACAGAACATGCAAGCCTAACTGCCAGAGCTGTTGTAGAACTTTCAACGCAATATTGTGTTGATGATAGTGGTTCATGCCACTTAGTTTTCAAGGATGAAAGGTTGGAACATGGGCAATCATTTCCTGGAGATGGTAATAGTAATTTTTCTGTTGGCAGTATGAATTAGAACATGAAAATTAAGTATGCTACCTCTGCTGCTCAAGCAGCGGCTGAGTTTGCCGAGCATGCAAGCCTAGCTTCCAGAGCTATTGAAGAACTTTAAAGGCAATATTGTGTTGATGATGGTGGTTCATGCCACTTAGGTTTCAAGGATGAAAGGCTGGAACATGGGCAATCACTTCCTAGAGATGGTAATGGTAATTTTTCTGTTGGCAGGCAGAATTGGAACATGAAATTTAAGGATGCTACCTCTGCTGCTCAAGCAGCGGCTGAGTTTGCCGAGCATGCAAGCCTAGCTGCCAGAGCTGTTGTAGAACTTTCAAGGGAGTATTGTGTTGATGATGGTGGTTCATGCCACTTAGGTTTCAAGGATGAAAGGCTGGAACATGAGCAATCATTTCCTGGAGATGGTAATGGTAATTTTTCTTTTGGCTGGCAGAATTGGAACATGAATTTTAAGGATGCTACCTGTGCTGCTCAAGTAGCGACTGAGTTTACAGAACATGCAAGCCTAACTGCCAGAGCTGTTGTAGAACTTTCAACGCAATATTGTGTTGATGATAGAGGTTCATGCCACATAGTTTTCAAGGATGAAAGGTTGGAACATGGGCAATCATTTCCTGGAGATGGTAATGGTAATTTTTCTGTTGGCAGTATGAATTAGAACATGAAATTTAAGGATGCTACCTCTGTTGCTCAAGCAGCGGCTGAGTTTGCCGAGCATGCAAGCCTAGCTTCCAGAGCTATAGAAGAACTTTAAAGGCAATATTATGTTGATGATGGTGGTTCATGCCACTTAGGTTTCAAGGATGAAAGGCTGGAACATGGGCAATCACTTCCTAGAGATGGTAATGGAAATTTTTCTGTTGACAGGCAGAATTGGAACATGAAATTTAAGGATGCTACCTCTGCTGCTCAAGCAACGGCTGAGTTTGCCGAGCATGCAAGCCTAGCTGCCAGAGCTGTAGTAGAACTTTCAAGGCAGTTTTGTGTTGATGATGGTGGTTCATGCCACTTAGGTTTCAAGGATGAAAAGGCTGGAACATGAGCAATCATTTCCTGGAGATGGTAATGGTAATTTTTCTGTTGGCTGGCAGAATTGGAACATGAATTTTAAGGATGCTACCTGTGCTGCTCAAGTAGCGACTGAGTTTACAGAACATGCAAGCCTAACTGCCAGAGCTGTTGTAGAACTTTCAACGCAATATTGTGTTGATGATAGTGGTTCATGCCACTTAGTTTTCAACGATGAAAGGTTGGAACATGGGCAATCATTTCCTGGAGATGGTAATGGTAATTTTTCTGTTGGCAGTATGAATTAGAACATGAAAATTAAGGATGCTACCTCTGCTGCTCAAACAGCGGCTGAGTTTGCCGAGCATGCAAGCCTAGCTTCCAGAGCTATTGAAGAACTTTAAAGGCAATATTGTGTTGATGATGGTGGTTCATGCCACTTAGGTTTCAAGGATGAAAGGCTGGAACATGGGCAATCACTTCCTAGAGATGGTAATGGTAATTTTTCTGTTGGCAGGCAGAATTGGAACATTAAATTTAAGGATGCTACCTCTGCTGCTCAAGCAGCGACTGAGTTTGCCGAGCATGCAAGCCTAGCTGCCAGAGCTGTTGTAGAACTTTCAAGGCAATATTGTGTTGATGATGGTGGTTCATGCCACTTAGATTTCAAGGATGAAAGGCTGGAACATGGGCAATCATTTCCTGGAGATGGTAATGGTAATTTTTCTATTTGCAGGAAGAATTGGAAAATGAAATTTAAGGATGCTACCTCTGTTGCTCAAGCAGCGGCTGAGTTTACAGAACATGCAATCCTATTTGCCAGAGCTGTTGTAGAACTTTCAATGAAATATTGTATTGATGATGGTGGTTCATGCCACTTAGGCTTCAAGGATGAAAGGCTGGAATATGGGCAATCATTTCCTGGAGATGGTAATTTTTCTGTTGGTAGGTAGAATTGGATCATGAAATTTAAGGATGCTACCTCTACTGCTCAAGCAGCGGCTGAGTTTGCAGAACATGCAGGCCTAGCTGCCAGAGCTGTTGTAGAACTTTCAAGGAAATATTGCGTTGATGATTATGGTTCATGACACATAGGTTTCAAGGATTAAAGGTTGGAACATAGGCAATCATTTCCTGGAGATGGTGATGGTAATGTTTCTGTTGGCATGCAGAATTGGAACATGAAATTTAAGGATGCTACCTCTGCTGCTCAAGGAGCGGCTGAGTTTGCAGAGAATGCAAGCCTAGCTGCCAGAGCTATTGTAGAACTTTCAAGCAAATATTGTGTTGATGATGGTGGTTCATGCCACTTAGTTTTCAAGGATGAAAGGTTGAAACATTGGCAATCATTTCCTAGAGATGGTAATTTTTGTGTTGGCAAGCAGAATTGGAACATGAAATATAAGGATGCTACCTCTGCTGCTCAAGCAGCGGCTGAGTTTACAGAAAATGCAATCCTAGATGCTAGAGCTATTGTAGAACTTTCAATGAAATATTGTGTTGATGATGGTGGTTCATGCCACTTAAGTTTCAAGGATGAAAGGTTGGATCATGGGCAATCATTTCCTGGAGATGGTAATTTTTCTATTGGTAGGTAGAATTGGAACATGAAATTTAAGGATGCTACCTCTACTACTCAAGCAGCGGCTGAGTTTGCAGAACATGCAGGCCTAGCTGCGAGAGCAGTTGTAGAACTTTCAAGGCAATATTGCATTGATGATTATTGTTCATGCCACTTAGGTTTCAATGATGAAAGGTTGGAACATGGGCAATCATTTCCTGGAGATGGTGATGGTAATGTTTCTGTTGGCAGGCAGAATTGGAACATGAAATTTAAGGATGCTACCTCTGCTGCTCAAGCAGCGGCTGAGTTTGCAGAGCATGGAAGCCTAGCTGCGAGAGCTATTGGAGAACTTTCAAGGCAGTATTGTGTTGATGATGGTGGTTCATGCCACTTAGGTGTCAAGGATGAAAGGCTGGAACACGAGCAATCATTTCCTGGAGATGGTAATGGTAATTTTTCTGTTGGCTGGCAGAATTGGAACATGAATTTTAAGGATGCTACCTGTGCTGCTCAAGTAGCGACTGAGTTTACAGAACTTGCAAGCCTAACTGCCAGAGCTGTTGTAAAACTTTCAAGGCAATATTGTGTTGATGATAGTGGTTCATGCCACTTAGTTTTCAAGGATGAAAGGTTGGAACATGGGCAATCATTTCCTGAAGATGGTAATGGTAATTTTTCTGTTGGCAGTATGAATTAGAACATTAAATTTAAGGATGCTACCTCTGCTGCTCAAGGAGCGGCTGAGTTTGCAGAGAATGCAAGCCTAGCTGCCAGAGCTATTGTAGAACTTTCAAGCAAATATTGTGTTAATGATGGTGGTTCATGCCACTTAGTTTTCAAGGATGAAAGGTTGAAACATTGGCAATCATTTCCTAGAGATGGTAATTTTTGTGTTGGCAAGCAGAATTGGAACATGAAATATAAGGATGCTACCTCTGCTGCTCAAGCAGCGGCTGAGTTTACAGAAAATGCAATCCTAGATGCCAGAGCTATTGTAGAACTTTCAATGAAATATTCTGTTGATGATGGTGGTTAATGCCACTTAAGTTTCAAGGATGAAAGGTTGGATCATGGGCAATCATTTCCTGGAGATGGTAATTTTTCTATTGGTAGGTAGAATTGGAACATGAAATTTAAGGATGCTACCTCTACTACTCAAGCAGCGGCTGAGTTTGCAGAACATGCAGGCCTAGCTGCGAGACCAGTTGTAGAACTTTCAAGGCAATATTGCATTGATGATTATTATTCATGCCACTTAGGTTTCAATGATGAAAGGTTGGAACATGGGCAATCATTTCCTGGAGATGGTGATGGTAATGTTTCTGTTGGCAGGCAGAATTGGAACATGAAATTTAAGGATGCTACCTCTGCTGCTCAAGCAACGGCTGAGTTTGCAGAGCATGGAAGCCTAGCTGCGAGAGCTATTGGAGAACTTTCAAGGCAGTATTGTGTTGATGATGGTGGTTCATGCCACTTAGGTGTCAAGGATGAAAGGCTGGAACACGCGCAATCATTTCCTGGAGATAGTAATGGTAATTTTTCTGTTGGCTGGCAGAATTGGAACATGAATTTTAAGGATGCTACCTGTGCTGCTCAAGTAGCGACTGAGTTTACAGAACTTGCAAGCCTAACTGCCAGAGCTGTTGTAAAACTTTCAAGGCAATATTGTGTTGATGATAGTGGTTCATGCCACTTAGTTTTCAAGGATGAAAGGTTGGAACATGGGCAATCATTTCCTGAAGATGGTAATGGTAATTTTTCTGTTGGCAGTATGAATTAGAACATGAAATTTAAGGATGCTACCTCTGCTGCTCAAGCAGCGGCTGAGTTTGCCGAGCATGCAAGCCTAGCTTCCAGAGCTATTGAAGAACTTTAAAGGCAATATTGTGTTGATGATGGTGGTTCATGCCACTTAGGTTTCAAGGATGAAAGGCTGGAACATAGGCAATCACTTCCTAGAGATGGTAATGGTAATTTTTCTGTTGGCAGGCAGAATTGGAACATGAAATTTAAGGATGCTACCTCTGCTGCTCAAGCAGCGGCTGAGTTTGCCGAGCATGCAAGCCTAGCTGCCAGAGCTGTTGTAGAACTTTCAAGGCAGTATTGTGTTGATGATGGTGGTTCATGCCACTTAGGTTTCAAGGATGAAAGGCTGGAACATGAGCAATCACTTCCTGGAGATGGTAATGGTAATTTTTCTGTTGGCTGGATGAATTGGAACATGAAATTTAAGGATGCTACCTCTGCTGCTCAAGCAGCGGTTGAGTTTGCCGAGCATGCAAGCCTAGCTTCCAGAGCTATTGAAGAACTTTAAAGGCAATATTGTGTTGATGATGGTGGTTCATGCCACTTAGGTTTCAAGGATGAAAGGCTGGAACATGGGCAATCACTTCCTAGAGATGGTAATGGTAATTTTTCTGTTGGCAGGCAGAATTGGAACATTAAATTTAAGGATGCTACCTCTGCTGCTCAAGCAGCGACTGAGTTTGCCGAGCATGCAAGCCTAGCTGCCAGAGCTGTTGTAGAACTTTCAAGGCAATATTGTGTTGATGATGGTGGTTCATGCCACTTAGGTTTCAAGGATGAAAGGCTGGAACATGGGCAATCATTTCCTGGAGATGGTAATGGTAATTTTTCTATTTGCAGGAAGAATTGGAAAATGAAATTTAAGGATGCTACCTCTGTTGCTCAAGCAGCGGCTGAGTTTACAGAACATGCAAGCCTATTTACCAGAGCTGTTGTAGAACTTTCAATGAAATATTGTATTGATGATGGTGGTTCATGCCACTTAGGCTTCAAGGATGAAAGGCTGGAACATGGGCAATCATTTCCTGGAGATGGTAATTTTTCTGTTGGTAGGTAGAATTGGAACATGAAATTTAAGGATGCTACCTCTGCTGCTCAAGCAGCGGCTGAGTTTGCAGAACATGCAGGCCTAGCTGCCAGAGCTGTTGTAGAACTTTCAAGGAAATATTGCGTTGATGATTATGGTTCATGACACATAGGTTTCAAGGATGAAAGGTTGGAACATAGGCAATCATTTCCTGGAGATGGTGATGGTAATGTTTCTGTTGGCATGCAGAATTGGAACATGAAATTTAAGGATGCTACCTCTGCTGCTCAAGGAGCGGCTGAGTTTGCAGAGCATGCAAGCCTAGCTGCCAGAGCTATTGTAGAACTTTCAAGCAAATATTGTGTTGATGATGGTGGTTCATGCCACTTAGTTTTCAAGGATGAAAGGTTGAAACATTGGCAATCATTTCCTAGAGATCGTAATTTTTGTGTTGGCAAGCAGAATTGGAACATGAAATATAAGGATGCTACCTCTGCTGCTCAAGCAGCGGCTGAGTTTGCAGAACATGCAGGCCTAGCTGCGAGAGCTATTGTAGAACTTTCAATGCAATATTGCGTTGATGATTATTGTTCATGCCACTTAGGTTTCAATGAAGAAAGGTTGGAACATGGGCAATCATTTCCTGGAGATGGTAATGTTTCTGTTGGCAGGCAGAATTGGAACATGAAATTTAGGGATGCTACCTCTGCTGCTCAAGCAGCGGCTGAGTTTGCAGAGCATGGAAGCCTAGCTGCCAGAGCTGTTGGAGAACTTTCAAGGCAGTATTGTGTTGATGATGGTGGTTCATGCCACTTAGGTTTCAAGGATGAAAGGCTGGAACATGAGCAATCATTTTCTGGAGATGGTAATGGTAATTTTTCTGTTGGCTGGCAGAATTGGAACATGAATTTTAAGGATGCTACCTGTGGTGCTCAAGTAGCAACTGAGTTTACAGAACATGCAAGCCTAACTGCCAGAGCTGTTGTAGAACTTTCAAGGCAATATTGTGTTGATGATGGTGGTTCATGCCACTTAGTTTTCAAGGATGAAAGGTTGGAACATGGGCAATCATTTCCTGGAGATGGTAATGGTAATTTTTCTGTTGGCAGTATGAATTAGAACATGAAATTTAAGGATGCTACCTCTCCTGCTCAAGCAGCGGCTTAGTTTGCCGAGGATGCAGGCCTAGCATCCAGAGATATTGAAGAACTTTAAAGGCAATATTGTGTTGATGATGGTGGTTCATGCCACTTAGGTTTCAAGGATGAAAGGCTGGAACATAGGCAATCACTTCCTAGAGATGGTAATGGTAATTTATCTGTTGGCTGGCAGAATTGGAACATTAAATTTAAGGATGCTGCCTCTGCTGCTCAAGCATCGGCTGAGTTTGCCGAGCATGCAAGCCTAGCTGCCAGAGCTGTTGTAGAACTTTCAAGGCAATATTGTGTTGATGATGGTGGTTCATGCCACTTAGGTTTCAAGGATGAAAGGCTGGAACATGGGCAATCATATCCTGGAGATGGTAATGGTAATGTTTCTGTTGGCAGGAAGAATTGGAACATGAAATTTATGGATGCTACCTCTGTTGCTCATTCAGCGGCTGAGTTTGCAGAACATGCAAGCGTAGCTGCCAGAGCTATTGTAGAACTTTAAAGGCAATAGTGTGTTGATGATGGTGGTTTATGCCACTTAGGATTCAAGGATGAAAGGTTGGAACATGGGCAATCATTGCCTGGAGATGGTAGTGGTAATATTTCTATTGGCAGGCAGAATTGGAACATGAAATTTAAGGATGCTACCTCTGCTGCTCAAGCAGCGGCTGAGTTTGCAGAACATGCAAGCTTAGCTATCAGAGTTGCTGTAGAACTTTCAAGGCAATATTGTGTTGATGATGGAGGTTCATGCCACTTAGTTTCAAGGATAAAAAGTTGGAATATGGGCAATCATTTCATGGAGATGGTAATGGTAATTTTTCTATTGGCAGGCAGAATTGGAACATGAAATTTAAAGATGCTACCTCTACTGTTAAAGAAGCGGCTGAGTTTGCAGAGTATGCAAGCCTAGCTGCCAGAGCTGTTGTAGAACTTACAAGGCAATATTGTGTTGGTGATGGTGGTTCATGCCACTTACGTTTTAAGGATGAAAGATTGGAACATGTTGCAATCATTTCCTGGAGATTGTAATGGTAATTTTTCAGTTGTCAGGCAGAATTGGAACATGAAATTTAAGGATGCTACCTCTGCTGCTCAAGCAACGGCTGAGTTTGCAGAGCATGCAAGCCTAGCTTCCAGAGCTGTTGAAGAACTTTAAAGGCAATATTGTGTTGATGATGGTGGTTCATGCCACTTAGGTTTCAAGGATGAATGGTTGGAACATGGGCAATCATTTCCTGGAGATGGTAATGGTAATGTTTCTGTTGGCAGGTAGAATTGAAACTTGAAATTTAAGGATGCTACCTCTATTTCTCAAGCAGCGGCTGAGTTTGCCGAACATGCAAGCCTAGCTGCCAGAGCTATTGTAGAACTTTAAAGGGAATAGTGTGTTGATGATGGTGGTTCATGCCAATTAGGTTTCAAGGATGAAAGGTTGGAACATGGGCAATCATTTCCTGGAGATGGTAATGCTAATTTTTCTGTTGGCAGGCAGAATTGGAACATGAAATTTAAGGATGCTACCTCTGCTACTCAAGCAGCGGCTGAGTTTGCAAAACATGCAAGCCTAGCTACCAGAGCTGTTGTAGAACTTTCAAGGCAATATTGTGTTGATGATGGTGGTTCATGCCACTTGGTTTCAAGGAAAAAAAGTTGGAATATGGGCAATTATTTCATGGAGATGGTATTGGTAATTTTTCTATTGTCATGCAGAATTGGAATATGAAATTTAAGGATGCTACCTCTGCTGCTCAAGCAACGGCTGAGTTTGCAGAGCATGCAAGCCTAGCTTCCATAGCTGTTGAAGAACTTTAAAGGCAATATTGTATTGATGATGGTGGTTCATGCCACTTCGGTTTCAAGGATGAAAGGTTGGAAGATGGGCAATCATTTCTTGGAGATGGTAAAGGTAATTTTTCTGCTGGCAAGCAGAATTGGAACATGAAATTTAAGGATGCTACCTCTGCTGCTCAAGCATCGATTGAGTTTCCAGAACATGCAAGCCTAGCTGCCAGAGCTATTATTGAACTTTTAAGGCAATATTGTGTTGATGATGGTGGTTCATGCCACTTAGGTTTCAAGGATGAATGGTTGGAACATGGGCAATAATTTCCTGTAGATGGTAATGGTAATGTTTCTGTTGGCAGGAAGAATTGGAACATGAAATTTAAGGTAGTTGCCTCTGTTGCTCAAGCAGCGGCTGAGTTTGCAGAACATGCAAGACTAGCTGCCAGAGCTATTGTAGAACTTTAAAGGGAATAGTGTGTTGATGATGGTGGTTCATGCCCTTTAGGTTTCAATGATGAAAGGTTGGAACATGTGCAATCATTTCATGGAGATGGTAATTTTTCTGTTGGCAGGCAGAATTGGAACATGGAATTTAAGGATGCTACCTCTGCTGCTCAAGCAACGACTGAGTTTGCAGAACATGCAAGCCTAGCTGCCAAAGCTATTATAGAACTTTCAAGGCAATAGTGTGTTGATGATGGTGGTTCATGCTACTTAGGTTTCAAGGATGAAATATTGGAACATGGGCAATCATTTCATAGAGATGGTAATGGTAATTTTTCTGTTGGCAGGCACAATTAGAACATGAAATTTAAGGATGCTACCTCTGCTACTCAACAAGCGGCTGAGTTTACAGAACATGCAGGCCTAGCTGCTAGAGCTATTTTAGAACTTTAAAGGCAATATTGTGTTGATGATGGTGGTTCATGCCACTTAGGTTTCAAGGATGAAAGGTTGGAACATGGGCAATCATTTCCTGGAGGTGGTAATGGTAATTTTTCTATTGGCAGGCAGAATTGGAACATGAAATTTAAAGATGCTACCTCTACTGTTCAAGAAGCGGCTGAGTTTGCAGAGTATGCAAGCCTAGCTGCCAGAGCTGTTGTAGAACTTACAAGGCAATATTGTGTTGGTGATGGTGGTTCATGCCACTTACGTTTCAAGGATGAAAGATTGGAACATAGGCAATCATTTCCTGGAGATTGTAATGGTAATTTTTCAGTTGTCAGGCAGAATTGGAACATGAAATTAAAGGATGCTACCTCTGCTGCTCAAGCAGCGGCTGAGTTTATAGAAAATGCAGGCCTAGCATCCAGAGATATTGAAGAACTTTAAAGGCAATATTGTGTTGATGAAGGTGGTTCATGTCACTTAGGTTTCAAGCTTGAATGGTTGGAACATGGGCAATCATTTCCTGGAGATGGTAATGGTAATGTTTCTGTTGGCAGGCAGAATTGGAACTTGAAATTTAAGGATGCTACCTCTGTTTCTCTAGCAGCGGCTGAGTTTGCAAAACATGCAAGCCTAGCTGCCAGAGCTATTGTAGAACTTTAAAGGGAATAGTGTGTTGATGATGGTTGTTCATGGCACTTAGGTTTCAATGATGAAAGGTTGGAACATGTGCAATCATTTCATGGAGATGGTAATTTTTCTGTTGGCAGGCAGAATTGGAACATGAAATTTAAGGATGCTACCTCTGCTGCTCAAGCAACGACTGAGTTTGCAGAACTTGCAAGCCTAGCTGCCAAAGCTATTATAGAACTTTCAAGGCAATAGTGTGTTGATGATGGTGGTTCATGCCACTAAGGTTTCAAGGATGAAATATTGGAACATGGGAAATTATTTCCTAGAGATTGTAATGGTAATTTTTCTGTTGGCAGGCACAATTAGAACATGAAATTTAAGGATGCTACCTCTGCTACTCAACAAGCGGCTGAGTTTACAGAACATGCAGGCCTAGCTGCTAGAGCTATTTTAGAACTTTAAAGGCAATATTGTGTTGATGATGGTGGTTCATGCCACTTAGGTTTCAAGGATGAAAGATTGGAACATGGGCAATCATTTCCTGGAGATGGTAATGGTAATTTTTCTGTTGGTAAGCAGAATTGGAACATGAAATTTAAGGATGCTACCTGTGTTGCTCAAGCATCGACTGAGTTTGCAGAACATGCAACCCTAGCTGCCAGAGCTATTATAGAACTTTTAAGGCAATATTTTGTTGATGATGGTGGTTCATGCCACTTAGGTTTCAAGGATGAATGGTTGGAACATGGGCAATCATTTCCTGGATTTGGTAATGGTAATTTTTCAGTTGGCAGGCAAAATTGGAACATGAAATTAAAGGATGCTACCTCTGCTGCTCAAGCAGCGGCTGAGTTTACAGAACATACAGGCATAGCTGCCAGAGATGTTGTAGAACTTTCAAGGCAATATTGTGTTGATGATGGTGGTTCATGCCACTTAGGTTTCAAGGATGAAAGGTTGTAACATGGGCAATCATTTCATGGAGATGGTAATTTTTCTGTTGGCAAGCAGAATTGGAACATGAAATTTAAAGATGCTACCTCTGCTGCTCAAGCAGCGGTTGAGTTTGAAGAACATGCAAGCCTAGCTACCAGAGCTATTGTAGAACTTTCAAGGCAATATTGTGTTGATGATGGTGGTTCATGCCACTTGGTTTCAAGAATAAAAAGTTGGAATATGGGCAATCATTTCATGGAGATGGTAATGGTAATTAATCTATTGGCAGGCAGAATTGGAACATGAAATTTAAGGATGCTACCTCTGCTGCTCAAGCAGCGGCTGAGTTTGCAGAACATGCAAGCCTAGCTACCAGAGCTATTGTAGAACTTTCAACGTAATATTGTGTTGATGATGGTGGTTCATGCCACTTGGTTTCATGGATAAAAAGTTGGAATATGGGCAATCAATTCATGGAGATGGTAATGGTAATTTTTCTATTGGCAGGCAGAATTGGAACATGAATTTTAAGGATGCTATCTGTGCTGCTCAAGTAGCGACTGAGTTTACAGAACATGCAAGCCTAACTGCCAGAGATGTTGTAGAACTTTTAAGGCAATATTATGTTGATGATGGTGGTTCATGACACTTAGTTTTCAAGTATGAAAGGTTGGAACATGGACAATCATTTCCTTGAGATGATAATGGTAATTTTTCTGTTGGAAGACAGAATGGGAACATGAATTTTAAGGATGCTACCTGCAAATAGCGACTGAGTTTACAGAACATGCAAGCCTAACTGCCAGAGCTGTTGTATAACTTTAAAGGCAATATTGTGTTGATGATGGTGGTTCATGACACTTATGTTTCAAGGATGAAAGGTTGGAACATTGGCAATCATTTCCTGGAGATGGTAATGGTAATTTTTCTGTTGGCAGGCTGAATTGCAACATGAAATTTATGGATGCTACCTCTGCTGCTCAAGCAATGGCTGAGTTTGCAGAACATGCAAGCCTAACTGCCAAAGCTATTATAGAACTTTCAAGGCAATATTGTGTTGATGATGGTGGTTCATGCCACTTAGGTTTCAAGTATGAAATGTTGGAACATGGGCAATCATTTCTTGGAGATGTTAATGGTAATTATTCTGTTGGCAGGCAGAATTGCAACATGAAATTTAAGGATGCTACCTCTGCTGCTCAAGCATCGACTGAGTTTGCAGAACATGCAAGCCTAGCTGCCAGAGCTATTATAGAACTTTTAAGGCAATATTGTGTTGATGATGTTGGTTCATGCCACTTAAGTTTCAAGGATGAATGGTTGGAACATGGGCAATCATTTCCTGGAGATGGTGATGGTAATGTTTCTATTGGCAGGCAGAATTGGAACATGAAATTTAAGGATGCTACCTCTGCTGCTCAAGCATCGACCGAGTGTGCAGAACATGCAAGCCTAGCTGCTAGAGCTATTATATAACTTTTAAGGAAATATTGTGTTGATGATGGTGGTTCATGCCACTTAGGTTTCAAGGATTAATGGTTGGAACATGGGCAATCATTTCCTGGAGATGGTAATGGTAATGTTTCTGTTGGCAGGTAGAATTGGAACATGAAATTTAAGGATGCTACCTCTGCTGCTCAAGCAACGGTTGAGTTTGCAGAACTTGCAAG
The DNA here is from genome assembly GCF_000390325.3 of Nicotiana tomentosiformis. NCBI lineage: Eukaryota > Viridiplantae > Streptophyta > Magnoliopsida > Solanales > Solanaceae > Nicotiana > Nicotiana tomentosiformis. The sequence goes on from NW_027174561.1 coordinate 2,098,083, forward strand.
CCTAGCTTCCAGAGCTATTATAGAACTTTCAAGGCAATATTGTGTTGATGATGGTGGTTCATGCCACTTAGGTTTCAAGTATGAAATGTTGGAACATGGGCAATCATTTCCTGGAGATGTTAATGGTAATTATTCTGTTGGCAGGCATAATTAGAACTTGAAATTTAAGGATGCTACCTCTGCTGCTCAAGAAGCGACTAAGTTTGCAGAACATGCAGGCCTGGCTGCTAGTGCTCTTTTAGAACTTTCAAGGCAATATTGTGTTGATGATGGTGGTTCATGCCACTTAGGTTTCAAGGATGAAAGTTTAGAACATGGGCAATCATTTCCTGGAGATGGTAATGGTAATTTTTCTGTTGGCAGGTAGAATTGGAACATGAAATTTAAGGATGCTACCTCTACTGCTCAAGCAGCGTCTGAGTTTATAGAACATGTTGCCTAGCTGCTAGAGTTATTGTAGAACTTTCAAGGCAAAATTGTGTTAATGATGGTGGTTCGTGCCACTTAGGTTTCAAGGATGAAAGGTTGTAACATGGACAATCATTTCATGGAGATGGTAATTTTTCTATTGGCAAGAAGAATTGGAACATGAAATTTAAGGATGCTACCTCTGCTGCTCAAGCAGCGGCTGAGTTTGCAGAACATGCAAGCCTAGCTACTAGAGCTAATGTAGAAATTTCAAGGCAATATTGTGTTAAGGATGGTGGTTCACGCCACTTGGTTTCAAGGATAAAAAGTTGGAATATGGGCAATCATTTCCTGGAGATGGTAGTGGTAATTTATGTATTGGCAGGCAGAATTGGAACATGAAATTTAAGGATGCTACCTCTGGTGCTCAAGCAGCGGCTGAGTTTGCAGAACATGCATGCCTAGCTGCCAGAGGTGTTGTAGAACTTTCAAGGCAATATTGTGTTGCTGATGGTGGTTCATGCCACTTAGGTTTCAAGGATGAACTTTGGAACATGGGCAATCATTTCCTGGAGATGGTAATGGTAATTTTTCTGTTGGCAGGCAGAATTGGAGCATGAAATTTAAGGATGCTACCTCTGCTGCTCAAGCAGCGTCTGAGTTTGCAGAACATGCAAACCTAGCTGCCACAGTTGTTGTAGAACTTTCAAGGCAATATTGTGTTGATGAGGGTGGTTCAAGCCATTTAGGTTTCAAGGATGAAAGGTTGGAACATGGTCATGCATTTCCTGGAGATGGTTATGGTAATTTTTCCGTTGGCAAGTAGAATTGGAACATGAAATTTAAGGATGCTACCTCTACTGCTCAAGCAGCGGCTGAGTTTGCAGAACATGCAAGCCTAGCTGCCAGAGCTGTTGTAGAACATTCAAGGCAATATTGTGTTGATGATAGTGGTTCATTCCACTTAGTTTTCAAGGATTAAAGGTTGGAACATGGGCAATCATTTCCTTGAAATGGTAATGGTAATTTTTCTTTTGGGAGGCAGAATTGGAACATGAAATTTAAGGATGCTACCTTTACTGCTCAAGCAGCGGCTTAGTTTGCAGAACATGCAAGCCTAGCTGCCAGAGGTGCTGTAGATCTTTCAAGGGAATATTGTGTTGATGATGGTGGTTCAAGCTACTTAGGCTTCAAGGATGAAAGTTTGGAACATGGGCAATCATTTCCTGGAGATGGTAATGGTAATTTTTCTATTGGCAGGCAGAATTGGAACATGAAATATAAGGATGCTACCTCTGCTGCTCAAGTAGCGACTGAATTTGCAGAACATACAAGCCTAGATGCCAGAGCTGTTGTAGAACTTTCAAGGCAATATTATGTTGATGATGGTAGTTCATGCCACTTAGGTTTCAAGGATGAAAGGTTGGAACATGGGCAATCATTTCCTGGAGATGCTAAATTTTCTATTGGCATGCAGATTTAGAACATGAAATTTAAGGATGCTACCTCT